>NC_056735.1:915861489-915993989 GCF_019279795.1 Protopterus annectens
GAAAGTTTTGATGTGTATGACTCGATATGAAGGAAACAGCCCTGCCATGTGTTTACCAGTCTTGAGTTCTGTTAGGAGGAAGATCAGAAATACAGAGAGAACCATTATTAAACAGTTTTGTCATGGAAGTCCAGTGATGGTATTAGCTTGACTTGTGGATAGTAGAGAGCTAATTATGTTAATAAAGGCTAGAAAGTTGCATTGTTTCTGGTAACCAGTGAATATAACTAAAGAATCGATTTAATTTTTAAAGTTTATTGCATGCTTAGTGTAAAGTTAACATGTTTTAAAATTATCAGTGAACAGCAATGCATAATGCTTCATACAATATTTGGATAACAACAAGTTTTTAATGAGTGCAAATGTAATGCAGAATATTGGGGTATATAAGATTAAGTGCAAGTGAGCCTACAGACATTAAACATGTGTCATACAGTACATCTGTTTCTGGAAGACAATCGGAGCAATGATGCTGTGCAAGCAATCACGCATTCTCAGAATTAGCATCCTGACAGACATTACAGATTTTACAATTTGTGTTCAGGACTGCTACAAATGAGTTAGTGTTAAATGGCAATCACGCTTAAAACATTGGTTCAAATTAGTGTAAAATGATAATAAATTTAAATCTTGAAACAATATGTGGTAGCAATATATTCACATATGTGACAGATATAGCAATACATTACGGGATAATAACATAGATTTATTACAACTTAAAAAACATTTAAGTAGTGTCTTATTTCTTGTTGCGCAGTGATAAATTTCTCTTTCTATTCTTCTCTCTGCTAAATCAACCCTACCTTTGTTTTTCTGTCAGATGCAGTTTAAAACAGAAAAAGAAATTCGCAGTCTATTGTATTTGCTACAGTTAATCACTTAATTTTCTTCAGACAGGATTAATGAAAGCCTCACTATGTAGTTTTTCTTTTTAAACTAGTTGAGACAATGAAAATTAAGCTTACTTTCTAGACTACTGGCAGACTTTGTACTTTGAATTATCTTTGCATTCCTGTGCTAGTTAGTGCAAAATTCACTGAGCATGCATCTGTGTACTCCTTAATGATTTGATTTATATGGTCATATTAGAGTGGTTCAAGAATTCCAGAAGTTTAGACTGGTTTGTTTTTGTTGCCAGTTTTATGGACAGTTCCAGTAAAATGCTGATTTTAAGTATCACCAATTCTTTTTGCTGTGCTGGGATTATGAACATACTGAATCTGCAGGACTCCATGAATAAAAGCAGTAATGTGCTTATTGAATTATAGTTCTTGTGTTAGGGTTCGGCTTTGATTTTAACATTAGTGGTGATTTACTTTCTAAGGCCAATTTGCTGGTTTCTTATTTAGCAATTTTTTTTTGCACACCATCAAAAATTCATCATAAAATTGCCTAACTCTTCATATTGAAGAAAAGATGTTAAGATATTATATGTTTTATCAATGATAATTTTGAGATTGATTATAGGACACTAAATCAACTCTCATTAGCATCTATGTTTTAAAGAATGGACTCAACATAAAGGAGGCTGACACTGACCCTGCAGTTTTTACACTATTTATACCACTTAGGATGTGTATAAAAACAAGCACATCACTTCATACTCTTTACCATATTACAAATAAAGAAGTATTGATTGGTGGAGCCCTGTAATACTTATGTGCATGAACTGAGATGAACTTTGCAAGAGTTTAATGTTTTCAAGCCATCACAATTTGTAAAATCATAAGTTCTGAAAATGCACATATTTTATTTAACTAGTGTGAATGTAATCTGTGTTGTACCTTTTAAGTCGTGCTTGACAATTACAGCCTTATGCTGCATTTTATACAGAAAAAAAAGAAACACAACACTTGTTTTGCAGAGTAAATTGAACTCAAAAGTCATTAAATACATTTGTTTATGTGAGTTCAAAAAGCTACCATCCAAAAGGTTTTACATACAGCATTAACTTTTTGGGATTCAGAAAGAGCTCAACACAGTGCTGCATGGAGGGTTAGCATGAATTCATGCAGCACTGTGTAAGGCTGAGTCCACAGCCATGATGAATGCTAATGAGGCAGATGGGGGAGAAGTATATACTAAATAGTTATGTGCTCGCTCTCACAGAACCTCAGAGGAAAGCATCTATATGACAAGTTATTCAAAAAAATCACTTGACCATATAGATCATCATGGCTGGTTCCATCATGATATTGTAGTGAACACAGCCAAAAGGCTGTGTTCATCTGCCAAGCATGGAAGCACTATGGAGACAGAAGTTGTGGGGAGGCTATAAATTCCAGGGATAGCTCTAACACTGAGTGCCATAGTCACCTTGGCTTCCATATTTTCCAACACAGTTTTGTGGTTCTGGGAGACCCCCATGGTTTAAAGTTCACCTTTTTCTTCTATGGTTGAAGTTTATCTCAGGTACTTTGATTATATTGTTATTTTATAGAAGGGCAGTTCAGAGGAATTGAAGTCTTTTACAGACTTTTTAAACCTAACCATTGACTTCCTAGAATTTACCCACCAATGGAATCCATATTCTACTGATTTTCTCAACATCACATTGTAGAAAAATTCCGAGGAACAAAGATACGAGTCCAACATGTTCAGGAAAAACACTTTGTTGAATGCATATTTGCATTTCAATAGTCAACACCCTGCAAGGCAGAAAAATAATTTGGTGAGAAGCCAACTGATAAGGCTTAGTAGATTAGTTTCTGATGACGCCAACTTCCAAGTTGAAGCTATCATACTTTGTGAAATGTTTAAAAGCAGGGGCTACCCACAGGGCATGTTGGACAATATTAGTAGTTTTGTGGTAGAGCACAGAAATTCTTGATATGGCTATATTATACGACAACCTGGATCCGCAGTGGGTTATAATAAAAACAATAAGAAAAGTCCAGGTAACCCTCCACAGGTGTTGGCCCTGCAATACAGCAAAGACATTTATTCTTTGAAAAGTTCCATCAAAACACACAGGAGTACTGTTTTTGGATGCCTCGGGTTAACCAGCCAGTTGGAGCAACTACCTAGATTTATTTTTAAAAATAACAACAATTTTAAAACCATCCTAGAAGCAGGCAGGAATTGTGACAATGTTTCTACCAAAGGTTGGGGCATGAAGCGGTTTTGGAACCTGCAAACAGTGTAGATTTATTTTTGAAGGCAGTAGCTTTTCTGTGGAAGGTTTTCCTAGATTGATTACAGTCAAGGGCAGATTTGAATGCAATACTAAGGGTGTTGTATTTATACAGGATAGCCTTCTATCTATCTTGTCCAACATTCTGTATAGGAAAGACTATTGGACCTTTGCGGACAATAATTTATCAGCTTGTGTATGCAATTGGTAAAGCCAACTCTTGTAATGCCCTTTACAAGCATTCTTTGGTGTGCAAGGGTTTTAAGAAATTTTGCTTTACCATTTTAGAGAAGATGCAATACCTGGAGATTGGTGGTGATTGGGAAACCTTTGTTGAGATGATGGAGCTTCACTTGCAACTTTTATTAAATACCACTGCCCCATCGGGTATTAATGACTTAATATCTATAAAACCTGTTTTGAAAATTAAGATAGGCTGCCTGTCATAGGACTTTTATAATCAAACTTTTCTAAAATGTTTTTAAATAGTTCAATTGCTCAAAAAAGCCATTTCATGCATTTACTGTTTACTAATCCTTAATGCACCTGCTATTATGTTTTTTTATAAAATATTTACTTTTATATTTAATGGTATTGGTGCTTAGCATACACATTTATTCGATGCAGGAAGTTTGGGAATAGTATTGATATTTTAATGTGTTTACCTTTAAATATTGACTCCTTTTATAAGTGTATAAAAGGAAGAAAGTAGAGATCAAGTTGTTTCTGGTGAAGTTCCTTTTCAGTTGGAATGAAACTCTGAAAATGTTGTGCAATTAAAGGCTCTGTAGTGTTCCAGTGTTGCTTTTTTTATTTTTATTTGAGTTTAACAAGTACGCTGATTGTGGTTTTTGGTGTTTTGGTGAGAAACCTCTGAGGACACTCCAACAGTTGCAGGTGCCTGGCAAGCTACATTCCAAAGAATGCATTGTAGTCGATTATTGCTGTGATGAGGGCTGAGTACATTGGTACTATGAGCCTTTTTTGCTAGAGCCGTATGGCTTGTTCTAAGACGATTCTTGAATGACTGGGGTTATTTTTGTTTTGTTTGCTTGAAGTATAGCAGACTGATGAAGGTGCACTGCCATATGAATGTGTGAAAAGGTTTCAGCTGGGATTGCTATAAGGTTCAGAAGTTTTTTCAGTGAGCAAATACTGAGACATCCTGGAAGACTGTGGACAATTGTAAGGAAAAAGCAGCAGCTAAGCAGGAGATAGCTTTTTCTCTAGGAAGCAACATGAAACCATCAAATATATCTGATGGTATTTTACAGCGCTTGACAAACCTAGTGAGTTTACAATATTTACAAAATGAACCAGGAAATTTTCTTCTACAGTGAGGAGTCTGGTGAAGGAGGTCATGTCCTGATCAGTTATGAGGAAAGAAGGATATTAGAAGTGTCAAGCAACACCTCCTAAGATCAAAAATCAAGCTCAGCCTTTTTGAAAGGCTATTTTATCTTATGTTCAACATGGATGAGATGCAAAAACATTAAGTGACATCACTGAAAATCAACATGCAAATGTTGTCATGTCTACTCTTAGAATCACCAAACATTGCACCGAATAATGTTAGCCCTACTTAGCCAAAGTTTTAAAACATTAAATTAAACCACCACAACAACAACAACAGAATTAACATTGTTTGGCTAGGACATGCTCCACCCTCTACCCCATGTATTACCATGCATCCCCACAATTCCCTTTTTTCTTTAAATAAACTAACTCTGAGGTTACTGAACCTTAAATTAATGGAAATATTTCCTTATAACAATGTTCCATAATCTTGTGGTTGCTCATTCTTGAACTCAAAGAAAAATGTCATTATGATAATGTTCTGTGATTTCAGAATTAGTAAAACCATAAAGTATGACTAAACAAAAGTATGATGAAACCATTCCAGTCATCCAAGTGTCAATGTAAGCCATCTCAGTTCAGTATTATACTCCCAATCAAATCAGTATATGGGCTTTGTCTGGATGTTCCCCAAGGAACAGACTAAGAATTCTGATAAAAATATACTAATGGAAAGGTTTCACCTTATTACTAGTCTATATCACTCTTCCTCCATATATCAACTTAAATAAGCAGCTGACCAGAGATTTTTTTTCTGTTTTTCTTTTAGCTCTGAGAAAAACAATAAGTGAGAAGGTCACTGAAATATCAATCAGTAAAAACAAAATGAAAACTCCAGCAAAGCTAGAACTTCCACTGAGTGACCTCCCAAACCTCTTATATCAGAGGCACATGGGATATATGCAAATGATCCTTATGACCATCAGGTGTTTCAGCTAATTGGTGATTCTGAATGCCCATGACTTGTTTCGTCATTTTTATGGACAATTTCAGGCCGATAAAGTCAAACCCCACTAGCTGTGAATATGCATATTTCAGCCTTGTTATGACCTCATCAGCACAGCACAAGCAGAGTGTTTGACTAAGCATTAGAAATACAGGGCTGTTATACCCATCTGATGTCTATTATCATTAGGGTCACTGTAAAAATATCCCAAACAACAAACTAAAACAATAAGTGAGAAGGTCACTGAAAAACCAATCAGTAAAAACAAAATGCTGGAGTTTTCATGACTACTTACAGGTACTGCCTGGATGAAGTAATTCACATAGATGTAGAAGTAATGTATAGCAAAAATTATGAGAGAAATGGAGGTTTTTACAAGTCACACAATAATATTTCAGGTTTATATCATGGTGGAAATGCTGTTGAGTAATAAGAGTCAGAGCAGGATATATTGAGGGATTTAGGAGGTATTAAATGTTGAAGACAGTAATTCTAGAGGTTGACAGATCCTCATGCAATGTAGCCTGCTATGTGGCAAGTATAGTTTTATTTGGCCTGAAGGAACTTTTTAAGTTCAGCCTCTGAAGTTGGACAAGGGGGATATCACTTCCTTTTGGTGGAATATTGTAGAATGTTGAAACATGCTGACTTGTGAATTCACAGGGACAAATATGCTTCATTAAAACCTCATAAATGAAGTTAGACAACCAACCAAGTTGTCCTGGGACATCTTCGTGGGGGGGGGGGGGGGCTAGGTTGTTTTTAGGGGTAGTTAAGTGGGTTGGGGAGGTGAAATGGTTACGTGGAGGCAGGGATGGTTGGGAGGAAATGAGATAGGGCTGGGGAGGGGCTTAAGAGGTTTTAGTCTAGTGTAGCTGGGTTAGGCAAGTACATTTTGGCAAGAGCTTGCTACTGGCAGGTTTATGTCCTTGATGGCCATAAGTACCTTGGAGGACTGGTAGGCTTTGGGCTAATAACACTGAGCAAGGAGAAAAGGGGAAAGGGTGGTAGCTAGGGAAGACTAAGGGGTTTAGTGCTATTTATACTAATTCATGAAATAGCAATGAGTACACTTTGCTTGCTGCTACAGGAGTTGTGTTTTGGGGGGTTGGATTGTTAATAAGCTGGGGCAGTATTTCCATTGTTCTATGTGTTGCATGGGAAGGTTACTGTTTGGTTGATTTGAATAGCTGTTTTTTTTTTTTTTTTTTACCTAGATATAAGCGTTGGTGGCATATTGTTGAGAGAATATTGCTAGGGGAAGAGTTTTGAGTAAGTAGTTTGTGGAAAGGTGCATTGGTGATGGTGGGATGGTGTTTGTCAGTCTGTAAGGATTTTTTGCAGGTTCTGAGTAAGGGAGAGTGGCGGTTGCCCAGTGCCTGTGTGGTTTGTCACTGGAGTGTTGTCTTGCCTTGATGGTACAGCTTTTCACACAAAGGGAAGACATTATAATTCATGTAACACCATACGAATTGTGGAGGGAGTCATTACTGGGCACTTTGCAGGTGCTGCGAAGAGCACTTTGGCTAACATCAAGGAGTTAAACAGTGCTAATTTCATGAATGTTAACCATACTTTGACTTAGGAATGGGGTCCATTCCTGTCATGGTAGTGGACACACAAAAGACTTGGGGAAATTAAAAAACAACCAAAAAAAAAAAAGACAGGTTGCAGGGAGTGGGCCTCTCGGCTGCCCAGAGTTTTACGGTATGTACCCATTTTATTTCACACATTGTTGATCCCTGTCCTGTCAAATGCAGGAGGAAGAAAGATTAACCTGGGGTTTGGCTTTGTTTCCCTTGTAGGTATGACTTTCTGCAGAGCTTTTACTGGGGTCTATATTATAACATCGAAGTCTTAAAACTTTGAATTTTATACTATCGAACCCATTCGGTCAAAAGACCAGAAAATCGAAGTCAGAATACAAATTTTTTTCCAGGGAAAAAATTTGCTGTTCCAACAAGCATACACACAACACAAGCACACCAAAATAAATAATCCACACACATACGCATCACAAAACCCTACACTAAACCATACATACACTACTAGCTATCCAATTACCTTAACCCATCCCTAACCCTAAGGTCCCTAACTACTGCACACTCATATTACCTGCTCCCTAACCCTAAAGTCCCTATTGCACACTCACCTTACCCACTCCCTAACCCTAAAGTCCCTATCGCACACTCACCTTACCTGCTCCCTAACCTTAAGGTCCCTATCGCACACTCACCTTCATTTACGCACTTACCTTAACCTGGTCCATAACCTTTGCTCCACAGTCGAGAAAATAGTAAAGCTGCAGAAACGGCCCACTGAATACTTTCCCTAGGAAAGTATTTGATATTCTGCAGCTTCACTATTTTCAGCGTTCGGTGCATAGGGTTTGATATTATAACATTCGAAGTTTTAAGACTTCGATGTTATAATATAGACCCCTTACTGTAGGGTGTCTAATTAAGGAGGTTGTATGGGGAAACAGTAATTGCAGGGGAGGATGTTAACTTGAATTGGTGGAGAGCACAGAATCTCCCAGAGTCAGAATACATATTTATGATCTGAAATAGAGGTTAAAGTCCTGGCATCTTTTCAGTTCAAACTCCATTGAGTGGTGCCACCATGATATTAGCATTAAGGTGCAATCATATTTATCTAGCTTATGGGTCCTCAGTTCAGTTCTAATGTCACATATCCTGGCACCTGTCAAGCAGTTTAGAAACACCCTATTTTATGTTTACGTTTTACATTGCTTGAACATAATGCATTGCAGTAAATTATTACCCCATTTTACTGAGTGTATTTGTTGCATTAGTTTCAATGAGACATGAAAATGTACCCTTTTAAGTTAATCATACTAATGTTGATAAGTTATAAACTGAACTCCTGGTATCTATCTAGCCTTTTAGCCTTGGACAGTTTGTGGACAGAGTTTGCAGTTCAGCAGTCTGTTGCACCTTTGTCCTTCCAGTTTGGCAGGAATGGTATTGACGGCTTTCTTCTGTCAGAGTGCAAAATCAGCATAGGGAGAGAGTGGCCAATGACTGCTAGTATGCGTGTCCAGTACTTGTTTTAGTGGTGGCTTTGTTCCCGGGCTAAGAGGAGAAGTGTGTGTCTGAGCCATTCTTCTCTGTTGTATGGCATGTCCGACATGGCCGTTTCAGTCTCCCTACCTTTCTGTTGGCACGCATCTACAATCAAGACTGGAGCAATATGGCGAGTTCAACAAAGGGATTCACTGACATGAATCAGCACAGTGTATTCGTGATGGGTTCTGGCTTTTCTCGGGATGGGAACAAACGGATGCTTGTTTGGTAACTTTGCACCATTGTCTTTGTTTCTGTTTCTGCCTTTTCTATAAGATTTATTTTCACTGTATTGTTTACTGTCATATTAAACTGACACTTATGTATCTGAATAACTGTCTGGTATACTTTGGGAATGATGGAGACTGACTTGCAGAAAGTGCTTTGCTGCAGCAGTGAGCTGTACATTAGAATATTGTGGGGACTACCTGGAATGGTCATCAACAGTTGATATTTGTTTGTTAGTTGATGTGATGTTTTGTGGTATTTTACTTTAATTATGTCATTTGATTATTTGACTGATTAAGTAGTTTGTCCCGTTCGATTTCCGGCTGGAGTGTGGGAGTGCCTTCTGTGTGGAGACTGCATGTCCTCCCTGCGGTTGGGTGGGCATTCAAAAGACATGCGTAAATGGGCGTGCTCTTTGTTAAAGGTTGAACGTCGAACTGGCACCTCGGCGTTTGTGAAAATCTACTGCCAATCATTACCGGACTGGAGTTCCGCTGTGGCGACTCCTAACCAGGAAAAGCCAAAAGACAAACAAACTTGGCTGCTCTAGAAGGTGATTACATATCAGTGCCAGGCTGTTACCCACAAATGAATCTGAGCTGATTGGGAGCGATGATTGAAATTGGCCCTGATTTGGGGGATTTGTTACCCCATTAATTTTGGGGGAAATGTTGGAGGGTGAAGTTGTGCTGGCTTATGGTTGCTGGACGGTTAGGGCTCAGGTCCTGTGGGTTGGATGTTCATGGGTCTTCAAAAAAATGGTAATAAGTTAAAGTAATAACATGAATAATTAGAGGCAGACAGAAACTGAGTTCTGACACCCTTCTAAGAGTTAACACTGGGTCTTACACTATGGTAGTGCTAAACCAGTATATCATTTAACCAACATTCTGACTAGCTATTCTGAATATCCATGCTACCGCAACTTGTTCTTTCAACCTTTTAAGTTTGTAAGAGGAATATTTAAAATAATACCTGATTGTATTTTGTAAGCTGCTAGTCAGCTATTAGGTTTGCTGCATTGTGTCCATTTGTTCCACATTATGTTGGTTAGTGAGCCTCATTTGGAAATGGAAGGTTAAGAGCTAGGCAGATGGCTTTAAAATATAAGTTAGCTTGGCTTATACAGGGTGCTAATGAATGTGGTCTAGAATCGCAAGGTTACCCAGATTGTGGATATTGATAGGTCCCCTCATGTGTGAGGTTGAGTTGTAATATACTCGACTGGTAGTTAAGTTTATATTTGTTATTTGATAGGGTCATTGGAGGCATAGCTTCAGTTATGGCTGCTTTGTCATACATGTAAGTGGCGGCGGTACATTCCTTCCCAGGTTGGCAAGTAGGTTGTCCTTGAAGATGTCTTGGAATGTGTGTTATGTAGTTTTGATGATTTACAGGTCTTTTCTTTCTTGCAGATGTGGGTCTTGGAACACTGCGGCCGTAATATGGAATAGGTGGGTATAAGGTGGAGCCTTGTCTTTACATATTAGAGGGTTTACTTTTCTCCTTTTCCTTGTAGATGATGATGTGCCAAATACTAGTTGTGGCAATACACAGTGAATTGCAGATGATGGAAGCAATGGCGAGCGAGGAGGTTACACATGGGGAGCACAAGTGGGCAGCAGTTACTGATGGAAGTAAGTGGTTGTTAAAGTTGTTGAGTTCGTGAGTTCTTGGTAGAGGATTTACACTGCTAGTCAGAGAAGGACAGACATTTGAGTTTTGATCTCAGGGTTATTTGATTGTACAATTTGTTATATTAATCATTCGGTTTGTTAGATTAACATTGAAAATTGTCCCTGTTTTGGGCATTTGCATTCAATAGTAAAAGGGAGCAACAGCCATTGGCCATAGGTAAAAGTTTGGGTTCTGCAGTGGGCTTTATGAGGTTACAGGTAATGCATTTTATTTAGTGCTCTTTTAGGCACGTCAATGTGGATGGGGTTCAGGTAGTTGGAGGGGAGTCACAGCACTCAGTATCATAAAAAGTTATTAGGCTACTGGCTCAGGGATGGTTATAAGCTAGACAAGTTTGTCTCTTTTCTTCGGGTAGCACTTATCACTCCTCTTCAAGGGGATACGAGTCATAGTAAAAATAAATAAATAAATAAATAAAAGGTGCTGGTGCCATACTTTGATGCAGAGTTTGGCAAACACTTGATGGGTGGCAGTGGTCCTTGTCAGTGCCTCCATGTTAAGTAATTATTGGTATGTGTGCACATAGAATTTATTGTTTTTCTTTTCTTTGCAGAGTGATGAAGTCTGGATTGCTGAAGTGCAGAAGGCATCATATGTTGGCTTGAAAGGGGATTTGAAAGGTGATGTTTGGATAGGATGGATGTTGCCACTGGAATGGGGCACAAGGTGGGTCTGAGTAATCACCTTAGTAAGGCATGTTAGAGCTCTGTGCTTAATTAGTGGGAGCTGATTATTGGGTTGGTATAGGGGGCAAACAAAGAAGAGGCAGGTGGGGGGGGCAAAGGGAAAACTGTTGGGTATGGTTTATGGGGAATGTGGAGATCTCACAGGATGAGTAGGGTAATGACATTCATAGGAGCACAGGAATTTATTAAGCTACAGCCTTATGCCTCTTGCAAGCCAGTGAAGTTCAATCCTTACTTTCTTGGAGCCTTGGTGTGGTTGTATTCACTAATCCAGTTGTCTGAACCGTATGTGGGGGAAGGGACAATGAGGTGTTGGACAGGATCCCAGAGTTTGTTCCTAATGGGTGGTATCTTTGGGGTGACAAATTTGTCCCTTGAGTAGGTAGTGTTAATGTTGCATACCAGGTTAAGGGTTTACAAAGTAGCACAAGGATCATTTCACTTGGGGTTTGGTTGAATTTTGTAGGTAGGGTTTTAGGAAGCATGGTAGGTAGGTGGCTGTTTTGGGGTAGCTTTAGAAACTGGGTGCATTTTTACAGGGGAGTTAGAAGGTTTAAGGAAGCTTGGTTGCAGGATAAGGCAGCTGTAGGACAGGTTTTAATTACCTACTAGTGGTATAGGTAACATAAGGAAAGAGGCCAGGGACAAACAGGGGTTAAGATGGTTTGGTAATGAGTGAATTGGGAGTGTTATGGCTGGGCAAGTAGAGTACTTCATGGTTGAGTATAGGTGAGTTTTCAGGAACTAGGTCAAGGGGGTGCTGGTTTTCCAACATTTAAGGTTAAGACATTAAAGTTTTGGAGTCAGACTATTTCCCACTGTAATTGAGTTGTTGCACATACAGAACTGGGTAGTTGGTGTGCTAAGGTGATATGCTACAGTTGACAGGGTCCTGGGTGTGAGACTTGATACTAGTTGTTTTGTCTGGGTGTCAATTTCAGTTCAAGGGGTTACAGTTTGTGGTTTTGTTATGGTTATAAGTTATCAATCCGTTCAGGTTGTGCCATGATTTCAGCTTTGAAGGAAGTGGGCTAAAAGGGTATATATTTTCTTTGTGTGGATGTTCCCATGGTACAGTGTGGTCATGGTAATGCTACTTTATTTAGTTTCATTAGGGTGTGTTTCAGTGATGGTATGACAAGATGGATTTATGACGGGATTCTAAGGTGCTTTACAGATGATGGGTACATTGAGTCATGTTTGGCTTGACCCTTCCCTTTATGGAAAGTAGTGGGTTGAACAATTTTGGGTAGAAGGGAGGGGGGAAACAGCCTGGTCAGGCTGGTAGGCAGAGAAAAGGGATAGGGTTGCCCTCTTCTGTTCCCCTTCTGGTGTCTGTATGTTAATTTCAGGGATCTGGGGAAAGGAAAATGAGTAGTTGGAGGAAGCTTGCTGAATAGATAAGTAAGCGGAGGTAAGGATGGTGCTTATTTGGTGGAAGGTAATTCAATGAATGGTGTATGAAGTGCGATGGGATGCTGCTTCATAAGTAAAGTAAGTGAGCAGAGGTATGGACCCTGCTTGTTGGGCTGGGTGAGTAGGTACACTGCCCTGATTAACATTCCAGGGATGGTGCCTCATAAGTAAAGTAAGCAAGCAGAGGTATGGACGCTGCTTACTGGGGCAGGGTGAACAGGTAAACTGCCAAGATTAACATTACAAGGATGTTATGATGTGTTTAGAATCAATTATATTATGAATAGTTGTAATTAATGAATTTGGTGAACAAAGCTATGTTATGGAAATTTAATAAAGGTCATAAAATGTCATTTGGTGTGATGTGTTTATTGAAGGGGACCGGGACAAAATGTCATTATTACTTCAATATATTGTGATGATATTTCAGGTGAGATGTCCAGCTTATGCCATGGCTTTTTGTCCTTAGAAGTATTTTTTTTTCTAGGCAGAAGACTGCTGTCGATTTGCTAAAGCAAACAAGATGGCACTGATAGTGTGAGCATTGTCAGAAGCAGTGGATAATCCTTGGAAAGAAAAAAAAAATAATCATTGTCCTTTTTTTTTTTTTTTTAAGAAGCCTATCTAAATTCTAAAATTCTAAAATTGTTAAAATTGTTTCACATTGCTTAGAAGTCAAACTAAATGGTATGCATGTGTTTCAGTGCTTGTATTATATTTTCATCCTTCTTTTACTTTATTTTAATGGTTATTTTGTTGTCTGCTTCTCAGTGTACCTTTATTTTTAGCATATGGGTTGCAATATTCATAAAGCTATTTGCATGCGGAATACATGTTGAGAAAAAGGATGGGAATATTAGGAAGGAGGGTAATATGGAAATAAAATATAATTATACTTCTCTGTGGTTATGTAAAGGCTTGAATGCTTTTATTTAAGTAAAGCAGCAGTGTCAAAGTGTACTGATGTAGTTTACTGCATCCTTCATTAAGAAATACAACTGAAGGACTGCATCTTTACATGTGATAGATGATAAGCAACACATTAAGCAATTTAAAGGGGTCTATATTATATTATCGAACACTTAAAAAAAGCGAACGATGAATAGTCAACCCCATGTAAGTGAAAGCTTACAATCTTGAAAGCTCAGAACAAAAATTGAAAGAATACATAAAGTGGGGGGGGGGCTTCGATCCCCACCCACCCCACTTAAATATAGCAACTTCGATATCGCACTACAGTGCCGAAAATGGCAAAGTAATGGAAGCGGCCAAGCAAATTCTTTCCCTGGGAAAGAATTTGCTTAAAAGCCGCTTTGCTATTTTGCCTTTTCATTGTTTTAAGTTCAACCAAGATGCATTCGGTAGAATGCGTCTTCGTTTATCTAACAGAAACTCATTTAAAGGTATGATAGTTGCAGTTATAAACCTCACTGCTTACCTTTAGATACTTTAGTATTATTAACTTTGCACACTACATATAATTTCTGTATATTGGATCAGTAACTTCTACTAGTACTTGTTATCTGCGTGTGTTGGGGGAAGGGGGTGGTTGCCACATCTAAGGTTATAGTCAGACTGAGATCATAAGTGTAGGATTGCCTGTCAGCCTTTCTGTTATTTAACTATCTATATTTTGTATTATCCACAATCACCAATTGCTTTATTTGCTGCACAGACTAATTAGAGTATTGCTAATCTGTATCGTATAAGTCTTTTGAAGCTGTCTCATATCTCTGGGCTTTAGCAAACAAGATAATTAAATTATATATGAAATAAGGGAAGACTGATGGTGAAGGCTAACAGTACTAAACAGAAAGAGCCTTTTAGATTTGAACAAAATGATCTTCATAAATTATTGCAAGGTTATTTTGCTGCAAGCAGCATTAATGGTTGTATAACTTTGACAAGGTACTGACTGTTTCCTAGTTTTTGGCCACCTTGATTATTTTTATATTTTTAGGTTTGCCTATTTATAATGAGAACATAATCTCCTTTCAGTACTGTATAGTACCTTCCAACAAAGTTGACATATATATGTCATAGACATCATGGGAGCTATACATGATGAGTTGTGACACATGTTTCTGTATGATGCATATGTTTGGGCACCTAAAATAGCACTGTGATTCATTGCAAACTCTGGGAAACTGCTAGATGCCTCTTACCGCTTTATCTTCACTGAACCTCTATGTAAGTGAAACCTGGATTTTGTTACCAAATAGAAGGTAAAAGTATTAAGCACCAAAATAAAACAACGTTAGCTTAGTTTTTTTTTTTTTTATCTTTTGTATTTTATATTTAGTTGCTGCATTGTGCACTTTAAACACTGGAATGTTATGTTTTGGGCATAATGAAATATATGTGCTTTGTGTGAATTGTTTTATGTTATAGTACAGTCTAGTGCAATCCATCGGACTTCAGTGTTGTCAAGACTAATTTTCAGTTGCATGACTTTTAGTCTGTATTTCCTTACACTGGCATTATGTATTAAACAGTTTTGGGCTGAATCACCGATTATGTGGTTAAAGACATATTTAGTTGCTCAGTTACCAATGTACAAAATAAATGACTTCCTAGATCAGGAGCTACAGGCATATTTCCAGAAGTTCCAGTGATATGCCAGGCTCAAAGTTCAATGTTTATTTTTTTTTTCAAAAACTGAAGACTGGATTTGCCACCACAGTTTTGGAATGTGAATTGTTTAATG
Source organism: Protopterus annectens (assembly GCF_019279795.1). NCBI lineage: Eukaryota > Metazoa > Chordata > Ceratodontiformes > Protopteridae > Protopterus > Protopterus annectens. Next base: position 915,876,746 of record NC_056735.1, read on the forward strand.
TACACCCTTAAGGAAGGAATAAAGAGTATTTACAAATGTTAGACATTTCAGTATTCCAGTATTATTATTGCATAAGATGGATTTAGAGAACAGTGAACATGTAAATCTGAGACATGGATATAGTGAAGGTACTGATGGAGGAGGGAGGGAGTTTGATGTTTGTTAGGATCTACCTTCTGCATGCTGATGATAGGATTTAAATACCCAAGGGAAGTGAGGAGCATTCATTGGACTATGGGAAAACTAGAAAATGACAATTGTAATTACTTGCAGTCTTCTGTGATCTTCAATGATGGGCTTAAGGCAAATTCTGAGAGATAATCTTGTCTTTCTTGAGAAGAAAGACCTAGCAATTGGAAGGAGGAAATCATTCAGTTCAAAGATGATCAGGAATGACAGACGATAAAGAGACTTCTTGGTGTGTGTTTTTTATTTTTGCACTAAATGAACATGAAATGAGACATGTGCTTGCACTTTTAGACAATGCAGGACAGATGTACCTGATATTCTCAAAGAAGAAATTCTCTTTCCTAGACTTGACAGGATTACAATAACAAAGGAACATGCACAGTTGATGTTGAGAATAAAAACTTTCCTTAGCGGTATTTCAGACCACATGTCCAAGATTATGCATATGGGATGTTCAGTGCTCCTTTGGAGATACACCATTGTCACAAACTTATTTCTGTACTGATGTGAAATTTAATGAGTGGAAAAATGCATAGAATTAATTATTTATGGAAGTCAGACCAGTGAGATGGTAAAACTTACATGGTTAGGGTAAGGTGATTAAGCAGTTGGTATGGAACTAAACTGTTATCTCTATGAAAGCAACACAGACATGCAAGTGTATTTTTACAAGCATGACTGGTTGGAAGGACTGCATTTGTGGTGTATGAGGGGATTGACTGTACCAGCTACGAGAAGAGTTTGAAAGGGGGTAAGTTAGAAATTTATTTATTTATTTCTGTCACTTTATTTTATATTTTATAACCATGTACATATCCTACTTCTTGGGTGTTTTTCTGGAACATCTCAGACCTTTATGGCACATACATTGCAATATTTATATAAAATAAATACATTGTATCGCACAACAAGAAAACCATATGAGATAGGGCTTTATCTATAACAGAAGAAATCAAGCGAACAAAAGATAAATCTTACAGTGTACCCAGTTTATATACAGTACAGTATGTACTTCTGTGATCTGAATTTGGCAGAAAGTGAGTTATCTGACTGAACTGGTAAAATTGAAGACGTGATGACATTATTCACTCAGAAAATGAATTAGCGAAGGAATATTCAAACAGCAGACTCTGAGAAGCAAAGATAATTTTAAGCAAATATTTATACCATTCTAAAATTGATTTTAATTAATGAGCCTTAAGCGGAAGCATTTTGATACTACCTTAGCGGTTAGCATTTACAGGCCTAATGACTCTGTCAGCTGAGTATTGAAATTATATTTATTAGATTGAGGCAACAGTGAAGTGCTATAAAATTTGCCATAATACAGCTTTAGCCCAGTAGACCTCCCCTGTCATCAAACTGGAAATAAATACATAAATAAATAAAAATTAATCTTGATGAGGTCACTCTTTTTTCTGCCAGACTGCTAAAAAGGAGGACATGCAGTCTGGATATTATTCTGCTTAAAATAAGTATGTAAGCAGGTGAGGAGTTGTATGGGCATCGCTTCTCTAAAAAATTAAATTCTCAAGGCAATAATAGTCCGATACTTACCCACTTATAAAAACAAGATTGTGATTTTAGTTATTTATTAATATGATAACAGTATTTAACTCACATTTTCTTATAGATTAATTTTTATCTTGAACCACAATTTATAAAGTTTTCCTGCATTTTCCTGCTGCAAAGCTTATGCTAATGTTTTTTTTATTTTTGCCAACATAAACTGCTGTGATTTTGTTATTAGTCAGTACACTCTGATATACAATAAAAACATGGTGTTGATTCAAGATGTACAATGTAGTGCCTCTCCAATCATGTTCAAAACTAAGAGTTTTCACAGTATTCATTGGGGTGTTAGAGGCCTTGTTTTATGTGGATTCATTCCATTATAACACTGTTTATATGCTGGTAATGAGGCTAATGCCAAGACGTTAAAAATTTTCTCAAAAACGTTCAGTTCAGCAAAGCACCGTTGAAGGATCGCCTTGATATTCAAACATATTTGCCCAGAAACTATACATTTTTTAGATTTTCTTTGGGCACCTGCATTAAAGACTTATAGTTGGTCAAGAGAAGAGATCAGTTTATCTCTTTTCACTAATGATGTTATGCTAAACCTGAAAGACTGAGAACAAGATCTATAGAGGCTGTTTAATACATTAAGACTGAGGCTGCTTGGAGGAATTTTTGGTTACTGATGAACTACTCAGATACTATGGCATTATCTATTAAAATTTGTACATGCAGGATAATGGAAAAAAATCCCATGCCTGTGATGTGGCAAATTCGGCAATGTTTAGGTATTGACTCTGCACCTTGCATTTCAGTAAAGAGTTATGACAACCAACAATTTGTTTAGCAAAGTAAACATTTGTTTAATCAGTTAAATACTTCTCTACTTTAGTTTAGAGAAAATATACTGGTGCTACAAGCTTTCATTTTGTTTTTGATTCTTTATTATTTTCTGGATGTTAGGTTTATCCTTCTGAGAGAGTAGGTGATGCCATTTTGATGATCAGTAACCTGTAATTAATATGCTGAACAGTATAAAAACTGATATTTGAAGTTTGGATGCACCAGCCTTTCTGATATTCTTCTTGCCAAATGAGTTGGACATTGAAAGGTGGGACTGTGTGACTGCTTAAGTTTTTCCCCAACTGATGAATAATATATTTTGCTGAAAATGTCACTAAATGCCAATAGCAGTATAATCTGCACAAATGAGATTGGTGCCTCATCATAAGTACCTCCTGGCTACTGTTTTATTAGAAAGGATAGATTATCCAAACGTGGGGGATGGTATTGCTATAATGCACAAGGACCACCTCAACTTATCAAAGCTCTCCTCCACACCACCACAGTTTCCCACAGCAAAAATTCTAACATGCTTACAACTTAACACCCAAAAATCTATCGATCTAACAGCTATTTATCTCCCACCTGCTAAAAACCTCTTGCACATTGTAAATATTCTAGAATGGGCATCGTCTACCTTTTGCCAAGAGACTTTAATACTTGGTGATTTTAATCTTGACTGTTTTTTTCTGCTCCTCTAACTCCCCTACCAACTTTGTCAACCTTTATGCCTTTACCCAAAATATTTCTCAATCTACACGTATAGACACACTCTCAAGTAAGCATTCAATACATGACTGGATCTTAACAAATAAATCCAATTATAACTATGATACTGGTTGCCTCCCTGATTCTCTAAGTGATCACCACCCCACTTACCTTATCAGAAAACATTCTCATATCAAAACAATATTATTTATCAATATGTATGCAATAAAAACAGTTCTCACCCTCCCTATTTAGCAGCTTATTACAAGAATATGACTGGCTACCCCTAAAACCCCTCAACTTGGATCAAGCAGTCCAGTACTTTAATAATGCATTCCTGCAAATCTTAAATAATATTGCTCCTTTCAGGAAAATATGTTCCAAGTGCAAACAACTTCCTTATTTAACTAATGAGACCATCCTCCTATTAAAACAGTGGGACAAAGCCTGGTCCCACTATCACAACAACAAAAATAGTAACAGTTATGCAACCTACCGACAGCTCAGAAATCAGGCCAAAAACCAAATTAGACAGAACAAAAATACTTATTTCCAATCATGTCAACAAAAATTCCAAAACAACCCTCAAAATTTCTGGCAATCTATCAACTTCCTCCTAAACCCCGGAAGACCTACCACTCCACGCCCAACAACTAACAGCACCACTGAAAGTATACTCACACAATTCAATACCCATCACTTCCATTGCCTCATTACGAAATAATAATGTCAACTGCCCACTTTCCTTACCACCTCCACCCTCTGACCCCACTACTCCTCCTTTCTCGCTCAAACCAGTCCCAACTAATTGCATACAAAACCTTCTAACCAAAATAAAACCATGTACTAATGCTGCAGATCAGTTACCTGGTGAATTTCTTAAACCTGCTGCTCAAACTATCTGCTATCCTTTATCTATTCTTATTAACCACTATCTCTGAACAGTATCTCCCCCTGCTTTGGAAAATATCTCATATCATACCCATTCAAAAAGGAGGACCCTCTACTGACTTTTCTAACTATAGACCTATAGCCATACTCTCTCCACTTGCCAAAATATTAGAAAAATGCCTACACAAACAGACTCTAGACCACCTTCTAACTCATAACCTTCTATCTTCCACTCAACATGGCTTCTGCCCCAAACATACTACTAATACTGCCCTATTAAGTTTCACCAGTACTGTAAACCAACTAAAAAACAAAAACAACATTCTCTGCCACCTTTCTCGATATGTCAGAAGCCTTTGACACTGTATCCCATCAAATGCTCCTAAACAAGCTTGCCTCTCTTAACTTCAGCTAGAGTACACTCCAGTGGTTCCATAGCTACCTCTCCAGGCATAAACAAGGCACCTTATGAGAAGATAAACTATCACCCCTTTTGTCTATCACTGTCGGTGTTCAACAAGGGTCAGTCTTAGGGCCACTTCTCTTTATTATCTTTACCAATGATCTGCATACTTCTGCATCACCTGCCTCTATCATACAATATGCTGACGATGCTTCCCTTATTTGTTCTGCCACCTCCATTACTGAACTCCAAGTAAAGTCTCAAACTGCCCTTAATAATATCGAAAAATACCTCTCAGACCACCAAATGATCCTAAACCCAAACAAGACTAAACTTATGATTTTTCCAATCCCTCCAAGAAAAAAACAACAAAAGCATCTATCTATCTTCACCACTAATGGTACAAAGATTGAACCTGTTGAACATACTAAGCTCCTTGGTGTTACCCTAGACTATAACCTAAAATTTGACAGACATATCGCTTTAACAATCAAAAAAGTCCAAACAAAATTAGGTGCTCTCTACAGGGTCAAACCATATTTGTCTAACCATGCTAGAATTGCTACTGCCAGAACTCACCTACATTCCACCCTTTTCTATAGTTCACAAATCTTCACAAACCTTCATAAATATGATATATGAAAAGCCTAGAAGCTTGTAATAATAAAATCGCCAATTTTGCCATTATATAACCCTCCAAAAAGTAAATTGGATTGAACTTCCAAAATTACTAGCCCTAAACCAACTAATAGTAACACATTCTGTTATTTATAACCCCGACTAGTGCCCAGCCTTATCTAACCTCGTACAACCCTATTCCAGCCTTACCTCCCTCAAGTCTGCTGATAAAAATTTACTCATAGTCACCAAATCCCACAATACACACGGTGATTCTTTATACAGCTACTCCATAGCCAAAACTTGGAATTCCCTTCCCCATTATTTGATATCTATCCCAAATGCCCATAGCTTTAAACAGAAACGTACAAACTATTTCTCCAATCACTGGCTATGCTTCTGTATTACCCCTGACTAAGCAAACACACTTCCTACCTGCTTTGTTTTCTACGTTACTAAGTATTGATTAATCTATAGTGTTGTTGCTGGTATCATGCTTGACTTTTTTGGTTTGATGTGTGACTTTTTCATCTTACATTAACTTGTTTTAACACTGAATTTTATTATTTTTATTATTATTATTTTTAAACTGTCATACTAATCCTTTTGATACTGTAACTAGCATATCTTTGTATAAGTATTGTAAACTTTTTGGGAGCTTTTATCCCCGGGTGACTGCTAAAAACAGGATTTTTTTTATAGCCCAGTCAGACACTACTCAGTTATCAAATGTAAATAAAATATTAAATAAATAAATGCATTCACATTTTCTGCGTCCCATATAACCAAGTGTGTGCCTCCACTTTACACAGGAGAGTGACTTTAAATGCTTGTAAAGATAAAAATGGTCTAGCCTGCATATACCTTTAAAGCATTATAATAATTTTTTATGAACTCAAAAAAATCCAAATTCCCCCTCATCTAGTTCATATTGATATTTTGCTCTCATAACAGATGAATTCCTGGAATTTCTTAAGACTTTATTTTACATGAAGATTTGTGGTTTTCACCTCCTTAAGGATAGAGTGTGATTCTTTCCCCTTAGCTAACCCTTTAAATTCTAGGGCAAAAATATATAGAAAAAGTAATGTTAGTCACTTTTAGTATCTCCATGGATATCAACGTACAGAACGGATGATAGTAACTTTGCTATGTTCTAAAGTCAGCAGCTATTTAAGGAAGCACATAGCGTTGACTGAAGATACCATATTGTGTTAGGCTCTTTTTTGATTATTACTTTATAAATGTAATTCTTTGAGCAACCATCCTGAACACTGCTGAACACAGTCAACAGAAAATAAGGACTGATGGTGTGGTACAACATAAAAAGAATGTCATATTTAAATAATTTTAAAATTTCAAGATTTACAGATAAACTATATGCAGACAAACAAGAATGCTGCCTTGTTATACCATTTTGGCTTCTCTAGCAGAAATTCATACTGTATGCTTGAACAGAATTTGTTCAGATTTGTATTGTATGATGTAGCAAACTGAACAAAAGGGTAATGCTGGGTAATAAAGTGCTCACATAAAATCTAATGTGTGTGTGTGTGTGTGTGTGTGTGTGTGTGTGTGTGTGTGTGTGTGTGTGTGTGTGTGTGTGTGTGCGCGCGTGCACATATATTTGTGTATTCTCAAATTTATTATTCATATTTTAAAGCCATCAGAATCTACAGAGGTGAATGACCTAAGTTTTTTCCTTGAATTAAATAACAGTTATGTCTACTGTTCCTTTTCTGAAATTCGTTCAGTTTCCAAGCAGTAAATCTTCTTAGAAGTATCTCCTAGGCAACTGATCTTACTGTTTAAACACTCAGCAGCATTTGCTGCCTCTCTACTGCCTATTGTCTGCTTTCATTTCAGTTAAGGCCAGACTGAACTTCTGAAAAGTAAATGCCCAGGTTTTCTTAGGTAAAGTGTACAGTGACTATAATTGCATATGTTCAGCTTGATAAGTTATAAAATAAAAAGGCATGGCCTGAAAGCAGGAACAGAACAGTTACAATAGAAGAATAAATGGTGTAGTACTGCTAGGTCTGATACCTCTATAGCACGTTGTCATTATTAATAATAGTCACAAAAATGATGCTGACATACCGTGGATAAGCTCTTACTCATACCTTTTTGTGCTTGTTCTTGCACTGAAAAGCATAATTCAGATAAACACTGCCAATATCTTCATTTCTGCAACATTTAATTAGTTGGGTATGAACAAACAAAATGCATTTGTATTTATTTATTTATTTAATTAATGTTTTAATTTCCTTATCTGTGCTTATTTTGTACACCATTTATTTGTAATTGTTTCTGTCTACTAACATTTTTTTTCAGCCATGAACTTCAAACCCTGCCTCGTTAATGAATTGGCAGATTCCTCACGCTGAACCTGAAAAAAAGATCCACATGGATGTGTTTCTATTCTAACAAGCAAACAAACAGACAAATAGCTTTCTGAAATCATATCATATGAAGATAGAGGCATAAGTAGTCCTATTGAGAATTAGAGGAATGTGCTTTTTTTTATACCCTATAACAGTGGTGGAGGGCCACTACACGAATTTGTAAGTCTTTATGAGTTAACAATAGATACAGGTGACTGGCATTTTGAAATTGCCTGTTTTCTACATTAGCTTTACATTTAACTTTATTCTGGCTTGCAGCCATGACGTATTACAAACTCTTGCAGAAAATTATTACTGTTTACAGACTACAAGTTCTAAACAACAAAGAATAGTTACTTCCATAGGTTTATAGGTTCATAGGTATGTACTAGGCTATTGGCCCTAAGGCCTATATAAGCCTAACCAAAAAGGTACCCTGGCTTTCGCCACCCAAGAAAATTATTTTCATGTGTCTTTTCGAGCAGAGCCACAGAAGTGATCCCCCAGGGTGAATTTCCTATTTCCCATCCAATTGTCAAGATTTTTCTTGAAGAGCGCTAATGAGGAGCTTTGTTTGATATAGATAGGTAGTTTGTTCTAGAGTATGGGAAGTCTCTGGAACAGGAATCTACCCCTCCAGCATGTTCTGTTTATTGTGGTGACAAGGTTTAGGTCCCTAGAGCGTCTAGTTTGGAGGGATTGGGATTTCTTTAAGTGGAGCATGTCCAACAGCTCTGGGTTTGACATAGCTTTGTATGTTAGGCAAAAGTCGCCTCTAAGTAGGCGATATGCAATGGAGTAAAGTTGGAGTTTTGAGACGGTCTGTGTAGGGCATCTGTTTGAGGCCAGTAATCCTTTTTGTGAGGTATTTCTGTGGCCTTTCCAGTTGTTGTAGATGTCTAGTGAGGTACATACCAAAAAAGGCATTGTACTCTATAATGGGTCTAATGTGTTTTGAGTAGAGGGGAACAATCACCTCTTTTTTCCTGGATGAGAAACCTTTTGTGATGAGGTATGCCACATAGAAGGATTTCCTGAATTCTGTGGGGATGTGATTATCAAAGGAGAGACTACTGTCCACCTGGGTCCCAAGGTCTCTTATCATACTTTTGGTGTTAATTAGACTACTGCCTATGTGGTAGTTCATGGGTACAGAGTTTTTACCAAAGGGAATGACAATGCACGTTTTGGCATTGAGCTTGAGGTCATGGCTTTGACACCAGGTATCTGTCTCAGTGAGGCCCTTTTGTAGGATGTCCACATCATTAGGCTTTTCATTTATGGCTCCTAGTTTGCAGTCATCTGCAAACTTCATTAGCCAAAGACCTTCTGTGTTAGCCTGTACTTCAGAGAAGTAGATACCAAACAGGAGAGGACCCAGGACTGAACTCTGTAGTGCTCCACTTGTCACTGGTCTGAAGTCGGATTTGGAGTCTGCTACTTTCACATTGTGGGTTCTGTCAGTGAGCCAGTTGACAACCCATCTTATGACATTGGGATTTATACCTAGTTTAGTGAGTTTATCTATAATTCCAGAGTGGGGAATGGTGTTGAAAGCCTTGGCAAGATCTAGATAGGCTTTGTGAACCACCTTACCCTCATCTACAGCTTTGATGACTGCTTCAAAGAAGTCTATCAGGTTTAGGAGACATGATCTGCCTTTTACAAACCTGAACTGGGTGGGGTCCAGAGTTTGGAGATTACCAATGTCTTTGATTATAAGTTTCATGATGATACATTCCATGGCCTTGCAGACCAGGCTCGTCAGACTAATGAGCTGTTGTTCCGGGGGTCCGTGGTGGCTCTCCCTTTGTGGAGTGGGATAACCGTCTCTGTGCAACATTTAGTGGGCACAAAGCCTTCCACAGCTAAATTAGAGGTGTGCGCAAATGCAGTCATTTAGGTAAGTAATCACATGCTGGAATGTTTGTGTAACTGGAGTAAGGCATAGCATTTTTTCACTTTTTAAAAAATGTTTAGCTACTTTCTGGGGGCCGGATGGTGTTGCATTGAGGGCCGTACATTGTGCACCACTGCTTTATAGCTTGAGCACTCTGTGTTATACAGAGAGATAGTTAGTTGCAGCAGTAGTGGGACAATGCATACATCTTTGAAGCCAAGTATTTTATTTTACATAATGCAGAATATCACTCACACCGTACAGATTTTAATTTCTAATAAATGCATTGCATTCTTTTCCTGTGGCTGATCAGAAAACAACAATACAGTGATGTCAATGCTACAGCTTCTTTGTTCTGGGAATTGTTGCTTATTCTGTGCTTTAGTGCATAACAATATCACAATTCAAAGTAAACTGCAAGGCAAAGTGCAAACCTGTTTGTACACGCAGACAATGATGGTATCATAGGGGAGAGCAGGCAGTTAATATTGAATTATAAGAAAAATATTTGATGTGCATTGTAAACATTAAAATATGCAACCTTTTTATCATTTTTAAGCCGATTAATATCATATTAGGAAGGATTAAATTTTGCAAACTTTAGATCTGAAAAAAAAATGCTAACTATCCACATAAATATGACCTTAATGCTTCAGAATTATCTGTTTTCTGTTTAGGAAACAGTTTATGGAATACTGTCAGGGGTGGCCCGTGCTATTGGACTGCCGGTCTGCAGCCCCCTCAACTGAAACTAAAAGAAATAAAAATAAAAACAAATAAATAAAAAAGAAAAAAAAGTTTAAAAATTTGCGGACTTCGCACATGCGCAGTAGTCCGGACTGCTGCTGAGAGTTTCTGCACATGCTCCAGGCAGTCCTGATAGAGAAACATGAGGAACAGAGCTCCCAGAAGTCTATGCAGTTTTAAACTGCATAGACTCGCTGGGAAAACGCGTTGGGATCGGACTGCAACACCAGAAGTCTGTACTTGCTGCAGTCTCTCGTCGGGAAGATCTCGCGGGTTGGGTCTGGAGTTGCAGGTGGGCTTTGGATCTCGCGGGTCTTTGGATGTATTGCAGGTCACGGGCAGGGTTTGGATGTACTTGCATTGGATTTATGGAGAAAGGACATTGAATTTATGGTGATTTACTTGCAGGTAAGTGTGTTGGATTTATGTATGGTGATTTACTGTGTGTGCGTGTGTGTGTAAATGCCCCAGGTGCAATACACTGGTGGTTAGACTCATGGTGGTGTGGTAGGGAATACCTCAGGCTTAAACCCTGTACCCTGTATGCAGGTGTTAAAGACTTGAGTTCCCTACCCACCACCATTTGTAAAAAAAAATGCAGATTTTTGCCTCATATTTGATCTGATCTGTTCCTCATAATATCTGTGGTTTGTAAATGTTGCAATGCTTGATATTTGATGGTGCAGTAGTAGCATTGTTGCCTCACAGCTGCAGGTTCTCAGGTTTGATTCTTGGCTGGGGTTCCTTCTTTGTGGGATCTGTATCTTCTCCCTGTGTTTGTGTGGGTTTGCTTTTGTGTCCTCCCATGTTATAAAGACATGTCTGCATTATTTCTTCCTGGGCCTCTGCTGAAAATTGTTTTTTGTTCCAAGTCAGACTGTCCTGATTAACAAATGTTAATTAAAATTGACAGGCATTTGAATTTCAGACTTCAGGTTTCTGAATGTTTAATTCCTTACATATTTGATGGTGCAGTAGCAGTATTGTTGTCTCACAGCTATAGGATTTGTGGTTTGATTCTTGGCTGGGGTGCCTTCTGTGTGGAGTCTGCATCTCATCTCTGTGTTTGTGTGGATTTGCTCTGGTGTCCTGCCATTTTACAAAGACATGTGTCTACAGTATTTCTCCCTGGGCCTCTGCTGAAAATTGTTTTTGTTCCATCAGAAGTAAAATTGACAGGCATTTGAATTTCAGACTTCATAGTCTTCAGAAAATACATAGTAAAACAACTTTTTATTCTAGCAATAAATATATAGCAACACAACCTTTTATTATAGCAATTTTTCTAAGTTTATAAGATGACTATTTGAACGTTGTCCTTATTTTTGGGACTGTAATACCCTGTTAGTGGCTTTGTCCAGGTTTTTTGTGCTAAGGTTGACAGCTATGGCAAGAACTGAATTCACTGAATATGTTTGAGGGCTGTATTCCCTCATTACTGGGTTTGTCCGGCCCGGGTGTTTTGTGCTAGGAGATTGACAGTTATGGTGAGAACTGAATTCATTAAATGATAGCCATTTAAGTTTCAGTCTTCCTCTCTTTCACAAAGCAGCTGATTTGGCATAGTGGTATGTTGCTCTTGACTGTTTTGCACAGGACCTTGGCTGTAAAATGTACGGTGGTAACACAGCATTTTTCTTTCACAAAGCAGGTGATTTGGCATAATGGTATGTTGTTCTGACTCTTTTTTGCACAGGGACCTTGGCAGTAAAATGTATGGTAATAACACAGCATTTTATTCTAGCAGCTTTCCAAGATTATACAAGCAATGTTTAATGTGTCCCTGTTTTTTGCCCTTTTGACCCACCCCAATAAATTTGGCTTTTTCCAGACTTCTTGTGCTGCGAAGTTGAGATGCAGTTGAGTATTGACTAGATTTTACAAGGAGCTGAGAGCTGCAGGGTTAGAGAAGTTTAGTGCTGATTATGCTAAGTCAGCTCACATTGCTAATAGCACAACAGGTTGTGTACTTGCTTTTGATGCAGAAGGTTGTTGGTTCTACTCCCATAAGGGGTGAATGCTGCCGTACTGAAAGTTAAGATACTAACTATGAGCCTGTTATCAGTTTGCCATCCATTTCCTATTGCAATATTACTAGCTTATTTTTAATGTAATTTAGGCAATTTATTCCTTAGGGGCATCAGACACTATTTTTCGATGAAACCATGAAATATAAAGGTGATTGCTAGCAGCAACCTCTTCATTACAGATTTATTTAACGTGGAATTATTTAGATGACTTTTTTCTACTTCAGAGATTGTGCATATTTACTGATAATGGTGGACTGTAGAATTGTGCATATTTACTGATAATAGTGGACTGTAGAAGTTTGAGTAGACTTTTATGATGGAAATGTTCTGAATTGGGCAGTTTTGTTTCATTGTTTACCGGAAAAATGTTCAAAGCAATAGGAAGGTGTATCAAAGAGCACATGTATGTTTCATATGCAAGGGGCCTATGATTTGAAAACAGCCCAGAATTCATTTTTATCTGCCACGGGTAAAATGTATTTTCTTTGAATGTGGGTTTTAATGTTGTTTCAATGAACGAGTTTCAAGGGCAGAGAAGTTTTAATGCCAAGTTTGTTTAGCAGATGTCTTAGTGTTTGTGCTGTAAAATGCAAAATAAAACTTTCAAATGAAGTTCAAATCATCATAGAAGTAAATCAGTATGCACATTAGTGTTTATGGTAAATGGAGTGAAATAGCAAAGTAATGAACCATTGGAATGGCTGCAGGGGGAGGCTCCATTCGACCATGGTTTTGTGAGGGGGAAGGGCGGCAAACTTAGACAGCCCCAGCTGAACTATACCTCCCAACTGTCCAGATTTTCAAAGAAAGAATAGGTTTTTTGCTTCTTATTTTTGGTTTGTTCCTCATAAAATTTGTGGTTTTCTGGCAAATCATTTAGGAATTAAGTCACAAAATAATGACACACTAGTTTCAGACTTCATAACCTTCAGAAAAATGCATGCTAAAGTAAGACCTGTTCTATCAACTGTCCCAGTTTATACAAGAGCAGTTTTTAGTACTGTTTATATGTTGCCCCAATATATTTGGCCTTGTCCAGATTTATTGCATTAACAGGTCGAGAGGTACATGCAAATTGCTTTATAGAATTAGGCATAGCCAAACCTCTCAACTGTCCCTGAATTTGGCTCAAAATGTTGCTCTTCCCCTAATAATCCCTCTGCAAAAATAGCAATTTTGGAAGAAAACATGGAGGGTTTACAATTAAGAAATAACTGTAATAATCAGAGTTATAGATTACTTTTATTTCAGAAATGCATGTAGACTCTTATTTTGTCAGCTTCTCAAGTTAGCAGTACTAATATTAAAAAAGTGTCCCTTCTTTGACAGGTTCCCAGCTGTATTGTGTGGCTATTTTATATTGTTGCATCACATTTTGGTCCATTTTTCATAAAATTGTGTTTTTTTGGCAAATTAGTGTTACATCATTGAAGACTGAAGTTAGAAAATAATGACAGGCATTTGAGTTTCAGATTTCATATCCTTCAGAAAATTCATACTAATGCAATACCTACTATTCTATTATCTTTCTAAGTTTATAAGTGCAATATTTAAAAATTGTCCTTATTTTTGGGCCTTTGTCCCACTTCTATGTATGGCTTTGCCCAGATTTCTTGCTCTGAGGGTGAGAGGTATGACAAATGTGTTGGGACCATCACTGTCAGCCAGAGACATTTCAAACTGTGACATACTTGTTGCACCCCACTCCCCCATGTAGCGACTCTAGATGTGTCCAAACAAAGCAAGGAGCAATTATGCAGTGTAAATGTGCAGGGTATCCCCCCATACAAGGTAGACACAAGTACTACAGTGGCTTTTCATCTGTTCTTGATTTTGCAGAATGGTCTGGTTTCCGTCATATTGTTGTACTGTTGATTTATGCTTATTACTCAAAGTGCCTGTTGCTCTGTGTTTTAAGTAGCAATGCTTTAATGACCATCAAGTAAGCTTGTCCGAGATCATAACATGCAAGTAAGCTTTAATAAGCATACTGTTAAAGAATTGCCAACATTGAAGCCTTTCTGTTGTTGCCATGCAGAGAATACTTAACTAGATAATGTATAAGCATTGGATATTGAAATGCATACGACAGTATTTCTAGTAAAGGACAGGATTACATTATTTTAAGAAGCTCATTACACTTGTTGGAAACTTCTAGTGATCTCTGAGGGCTTTACCAGTAAACTAAACAGAATGCCATTCATGTGTGGTCCATAACCTGTACAGTAATAATTTAAGCAATGTATCTTGAGCTTGTTTCTTGTTTGCTTTTCATTTTTACTTTGATCGTGTTTTCCCCATGAAACAAGTAGATAGTTGTCAGGCAGCAGGTCTGTTTTGGATAAGAAACATTTTTACAAGTGGGGGCATCACAGAGATTGCTACTTTCAGCATGTTACTTGGTGCTTTAATAAAGCTGAATATAAATTATAATTAGAACTGCAGTGCAAGGAGAAGTAGTTTGATTTGAGTGCTGCTTGTTTTTCTTATACTTGATTTTGACTGGCATTCCCGTAATGTATTTAAAAAGTAATTTATTGTTTCATGCCTCACAACCTTTCTGTTTCCATCTAGATATTAAGTAAGCTGTCATGCAGCCAATGCATTTAAATATTTTTATTCTTTTACACTTCATTTGTCTTGATTGGACTCTCATAATGAGGGTTTGGCACCCAGGGCAGCATATTTAATTAAAGTTAGTTTTTGTGGTTTTGAGCATAGCTCCTCCCCATTCTAGTTGGCCACACCCCTTCCCATTGACCCCACCCATTCAGCTATCCCCTGCAGCCCCCCTTTGATTTGAAGTCACCAGCTGCCACTGAATACTGTATCCAAGCTGCTGTCATTAAATATCTCTACTACACATACATGGAGATCACTTAACTTCTTAAGATGAAAAGAGCATGACGTGTAAAACAAATTCCATAATATAAACTTGAGTGCCTTTTCATATCGTGTACACCCATCCACCAAATGGCAATGAGGAATGCCAATCATCTGTTTCTAAATACCTGAAGTAAACAAACATATATTTTTCAGCTGTGGCTTAATTCAAGACAAGTGCAGAGTGTTCCATGAATCTTACATTGCAACTGTAATCTCTGTACAGTTACTCCCTCATCCATTCTTTTTTGCATAGCTCAAGGTCATTACATCATCTAGCTTGTTATGAGTACACTATTTATCTTATCAGAAAAGGTCTATGCAAGAATAGAAGTTATCATGTGTTTTCGACTGTCCACAAGTTTGTAATGGTTCAACGTTGCTGGCTAAGATTTTCAGTAAACAGTGCAAAGGATGCCATGAAGTGGAAAGCTTTAATTTTCACACTTCTCTCTAAATATGTATTTTTCCTGGTCTTCTTCAATAGACTACACCAAATGACATTTGACGATCTTTATTAAACTTCCATAAACATAATTTTATTAAAAAATATTTTAATTCATTGATCACAGCATGAAAAAAAAATATATAACAATTTACTAGGGCAGTGTAACCTCACTCACCCTTACCAAATAAGCAGCATCCTCACCTCCACTCGATTACTTTTACTTCAAGCAGCATCCTG
Source organism: Protopterus annectens (assembly GCF_019279795.1). Taxonomy (NCBI): domain Eukaryota; kingdom Metazoa; phylum Chordata; order Ceratodontiformes; family Protopteridae; genus Protopterus; species Protopterus annectens. The sequence goes on from NC_056735.1 coordinate 915,892,545, forward strand.
ACCTATGCTCCCTTACTTTTACGTATCAAAAAGCGGCCCGTCTCTCACTAACTTTTATTAATCAGGCATCATCCCATCTCTCGCTTTCTTTCACAACTCACTGAATTAAACATCCAACACCAGATGGAGAACAGAAGATAGACAAGCCTGCTTGTCTTCTCCGTCAACCAGCCTTGCACAGGCTGTTCCCCCTCATTGATTCCAAGACCTTCAGCAAGCCCTACAAAACAAATTTAAGTGTACATTGAAGATGTCTAAACATAAATCATTCAATTGTACTCTATCTTCTCTGAATCAGACTACATCCCTGTCATTGACAATGCCATACCATGTAAATACCTCAATGGCCATCAGCTGTCATTCTTCACAGTATCAACTCTACCCCAACACTTCAACATACGAATCACAGTCCAAGATTTAATAAGGTCACGTAACCCTACCAGCCATGCAACTATACTAAGTGCAGCTAAGACCACCTGACCATCTGAACTGCTTTACCTTGTTCCCAACTGAAACAAATATTTTAACAACAATCCTTCTCATCAAACTCCTTCCTATTCAGGCAGCTGCAACACAAATTTAACAAATACTCGCAATGCCCTATCATACAACTTTATTTTAAAAGCTGCCCAGGATTCAGGTACCAAACATCTGATCATTCCAAGCCAACCTGACACCTCATCTGGCAACACCAGCAGCCCATACCACTGCCCTATTGTCCAAATGAAAATTAATCCTTTTACTCTGCAACTTCACCTACTAGACCTTCAATGCCAGAGAAATTCGAACTAACTCCAAACAGTTAACATCCCTCTCTAATTGTCCTTCCCTCCTGCTGGTCAATGAGTCACAAACCATCCCCTCCAAAATAAGCCCCCCCATTTCAATACTTCCTGCTGCATCTGTAAACAATTGTAAATCTCCTTGAATAACCCAATCCTCCTGACAAAACCATACTATTAAACTGCTCAGAAAGAGACAACCACAATGCTAAATCAGCATGCACCAAATTATTAGTCCTCATTCAATGATGTTTGCTTTCCCCCAGTCAAAAAAAAGGTAACTAACCCACAAAAGGAATGACCTGGCTGAATTGGCCCCTAATCCAAATCTTGTCCCCGGATTTTCCATCAAATCTTTTCTTTCAGACTTGTGACCTTTGCATCTGGTAGACAAAACAAACCATGGCCTGCATCCACAAGCAATCCCAGAAAACAATACCTTGCTTGAGCCTTCAAAGTGCTGCCTAGCTAACAGAACACCTGGTTCCTCACACAACCCCAAAAACGTATGCATATCTTCCAATGCTCCATAATGTACTCTTAGGAAGTCATCCAGACTGTACCACCTTCTATCTACCCCACCACCACCACCACCACTGCTAAATCCAATGGAGAGCAGTGCTAAACCTCTCAAAGTAACACAGGCCATGGAACATCCCATCAGCATAGCCTTATCAAAGTAAAACCTAAACACAACCACCCTGCCCAACAACAGCCGCTCTTCCTCTCAAACTGATAATGAATGAAAAATGTATTGAATATCTATCTTCATCAACCATGGATCCATAAAGTCCCAAATGACCTGCACTGCATCATCCAAAGATGCATAACTGACTTTTGTGTCATCTCCCAAAATAACTTCATACACAGAGTTCTCCTCAAGATAAGACCAATACTGAATCAAATTAAATTCTATACCAACTTGTTTGGATCCAACCCCAATGGAGAAACTTTAAAGCTGTTAAAGGGTGGATTTTCAATCGAGCCCAGTAACCTACCCATCCACCATTTATTCTCCACCAAGCCTTCAAAAATCTCTTTCTTCCCCTACAAGGAACACATATTCCTACAAACTGACACCTCCTCTCCTACCTGATTTAATTAAAAAAAAAAAAAAAAAACTACTAATTCAACTGCAACTGCTGAATCAGGAAACTGCATGTGCAGCTGAGAAAGTATCTGTACGTTAAGGGGAAAATGCATTCCATAATCTTTCCTTTGACCCACCAAAAGACACCTCCTTTCTCCACCCCCAAAAATTCCACTTACCCCAACTACCCTGAAATCCAGGAAATGGTAAAGGTAATCCACCTGCTTCAGGCTGTGGAGAACTCAAATTAACCAATGTGCCTTCCCACTCACTGGCACAGCTGAATGCACACCCACACACTTCAAACAGGTGTGTGAAAAACCACATGCCACACATGAGCAACAACCCATATTAAAAGCCCAGCATACCCCATTACCGCCCCTTTTAACTTAACCCCCTTGCTAACGGCTCCAACGTTATCAACCATAGTGAATAACCAAGAGTCAGGATGTCTCATGATCCAACACAGCAACGGATCCACTGCCTTCCACTTTCAAAACTTCTGATCATGCCACAACCAGGTGTTCCCTGTCCACAGCTGCTTTGCATCACAGATTGTATGAAAATAAGCCAAAAGTGGTAAGGCCAAAGGTAGTATCCTTCTCCAACCAAACCACCATGTTATAAGTGAAGCCTAAAACTAAGTTGTGCCATATCCTGGCCAAAGTCTACCTATCCTGCTCTGCCCCAAGGCCGCTAAAGCAACCAAAAATCTTTACTGTTTGCAGTTTCCAGTTCCATCAAACTTTGAACCCCATCCACTTCAGTTAATTCAAAATATCAAGAAACTCCCTCTTCCAGGTCTTTCCTTTAACAAAAAGCAGTATGTGAGGTGGTCAAACCCCCCCCCCCTTGCCCCAGAGCCTGCTTAGCTAACCAATCACCTAGCCAGATCCCAAAGTCCGGTCCAACCTCATGCTGCTGTGACTCTACCCCACCTGTAGATGACTGCAGATAACCTCAAGCTTCCCATAATCAAACCTAAACCCTTCTCATCACCAAAGGCCTCCTTGTGCAACTGTCCTATTGACTAAAAAAGGGTCCTCCCAAACCTCTGTTGTTCATCAGCCTCACCAGCTGCTTTAACTTGCCCGACATACCTCATCCTCACCTGTCCCCACACTACTCCCAAAGTGCACCAACTCTGACATGAATACCTAACAGTGTATCATTAAATGTGACCTCATTATGAACTGCTCCATTGGCTGGAACATCCACCACAGCAGCCTCCATCACCTGTCGAGTCCACTTCCCTCAGGACACTGGCTGATGCAAACTCTGCACTTCCACCATCTGCAAAATAAAAGACAACTGTAAATCCTATACAAATTCCTGCACTATTGGAAGTGACAATGTCCTAGACAACACACACTGCAGTGAATGTACCTTTCATAATTAACAAGAGGGGAAAACATATTGGATCTGGTCATCACCAACATGGGGTCTCTATGTTCCACACCAGAGGTATACCCCTCATTGGTAAGATCAGACCATAAACTAATCTCACTGGACATCCATATCCCATCCCCACCCCTAGCCAAGGAAACCACGGTGAAGAACTTCTCAAAAGCAAACTTCACACTTCTCAAAACTGAGGTGCAATCCTTTAAAGCCCCCGGGCCAGTGGAAAATATGGCCCAAAATGCAGAATCCTTTACAAAAGCATTCTATGGACACCTACAGGAATGCATGGGGCATGCTATCCCAAATAAAACCTAGACTCACTCCTCCAAAGGCAGGAGACCTGTCAGGTGGACCCCAGCTATAAATAAGCTATACAACAGAAGGAGAAGGCTACTACATGATAGAGCAAAATCCCAAAAAGGGAAGGCGTCTCTGATCAGTACTAGCAAGAAACTACGATCCCTCATAAAATCATCTAAGGTCAGCTTCAAAAGAAAAATTGCACAAGACACCAAAGATAATCACAAGGCCTTCTTTAGTTATGTCATAAACCTGGGAGACAATGCCCAGATATGCTCTGAGTTTGTGCAAAATGACAAAAAATACACTGAACCCACAGACATTGCCAACATCCTGGCAGAAACGTTCAGTGCAAACTATCCCCCTACCCCCCCCAAAAGAGCAAATGTCTATCCCAACAGAGTGTAGCTTTCCTGAGATCACAGATGCACAGGTGAGAGCTGCCCTGTCCAAAGCAAAAAACACAGCATCAATGGGAACAGAAGGTGTCCCGGGCTGTGTCTTACATGAGCTCCAAGAAGAACTAAATCCTCATATAAAGTCACTGTTCAGTCTCAGCCTTACTACAGGATATGTACCCAAGGAATGGCATACAGCAACAGTGGTCCCACTCCACAAAGGTGGTGCCACAACAGACCCTGGAAACTATCGCCCTATAAGCCTAACTAGCCTGGTCTGCAAAGCTATGGAGCGTATCATCATGGAAATCATAAGCAAAGACATTGGGAACCTCCAGACACTGGATCCTACCCAATTTGGCTTTGTTAAGGGCAGATCTTGCCTCTTGAACCTGGTCGACTTCTTTGAAACAGTTACCAAAGCCATAGATGAAGGGAAGGTAGTCCAGACAGCCTACCTGGACCTCACAAAAGCCTTCAACACAATACCCCACTCGGGCATCATAAATTAGCTCACCAGCTTAAATATCAACCCCTATGTCACAAGATGGGTTGCAAACTGGCTCAGGGATAGAACCCACATGGTCAGAATAACAGGTGCCATGTCAGACTTTAAACCAGTTACAAGTGGCGTCCCACAAGGCTCAGTCCCGGGACCTCTCTTGTTCGGTATATATTTCTCCGAGGTACATGCTAACACAGGTGGACTATGGCTGACCAAGTTCGCAGATGACTGCAAACTGGGTGCCGTAATGGACTCTCCGGCTGACACAAGCATCCTCCAAAAGGGTCTCACAGAGATGGATAACTGGTGCCAGAGCCATGAACTAAAGCTAAATGCCAAAAAGTGCATAGTCATCCCCTTTGGGAAAAACAAAGTGCCCACAAATTACCATATAGGTGGTAATCCATTAAGTACAGAAGAAATAATTAGGGACTTGGGGACCCAAGTAGATAGCAATCTCTCCTTTGACAATCATGTTGCCAAAGTGGTTAGAAAGACCTTCTATATAGCCCACCTTATCACAAAAAGGTTCACATCTAGATCAAGAGAGGTCATTGTGGCCCTCTACTCATCACTTATCAGGCCCATAACTGAATACAATGCCCCATTTGGGATGTACCTTACCCGACAACTGCAGCAACTGGAAAGACCCCAAAAGTACCTCACCAAGAGGATCAAGGGGATCAAACAGATGCCCTATGCAGTTCGACTAAAGAAACTCCAGCTCTACTCAGCTGCATACCGCCTACTCAGAGGCGATCTTTGTCTGACGTATAAAGCCATGTCCAACCCAGAATTAATGGGCATGCTTCACCTCAGGAAATCCAAATCCCTTAGAGCTACACACTCCAGGGACTTGAACCTCAGCACAGAAATAAATAGGACATGCTGGAGGAACAGATTCATATCCCAGAGGCTCCCCTCACTCTGGAACAAAATCCCAATCCATGTTAGGCAGAGCCCCTCACTGACCCTCTTCAAGAGAAATCTTGACGAGTGTATGGGAGATCGTAAGTTTATCCCTGGGATCTCTTCTGTGTCCCTGCTTGACAGAGGTACAGTAAACTAACCTTAAAAGGGCTACCTTCTGTGACCTACTATACAGAGGCACAGTCAACTAATCTAAAAGGGTGGTGAAAACCAAACACACTCTGGCTAGGCTTATAAATGCCCTAGGGCAGATAGACTAGTATCAACCTATGAACCTATGTGGAACTATCAAGTCCTAAACAAATTCATGTATACACCACACCAATTTGTTTGCACCCTGGTTTCTAACCCAAAACACACACAAGGAGAGCACAAGGACATGTCCACTACCTAATTTAATATCTACCATGTTTAAAACATGCTTCTCCCCAACCCCTTATACAAAGTCCAATTTTATAATTAATTAATAGCTACTATGCTTTGTGCTACCAAAGCATCCTCACTGTTGATGACCAGGATGGGAGCTAACAGCCATGAACTGCAGCTACCCCTGGTATTGAAGATTGCTAATTGTCTCACCGTCACTCTCAGTGTGGGAGGTTGGCATAATTATTAAGGTGCTTACCTTAGAAATGCAATGTGCAGGGTTTGAGTCTCACATGGGATAATTGGTTAGGCTTAAAATAGCCCATGATAGCAGTTAGCCTAATACTAACCTATGAACCCTCTAGATCAGAATGCCAGTCAAGCTGGCACTGCACACACCTGTGTATACTAAGACAGCATCCATCCATCCACAACCACTTTCCCTTGGGGCAACGGTGTTACTTCAATAATGCCAGTTCTCTACAGCCATGGTTCACGCTGCTGGATGGCTAGATCTGCCTTGACTGTTCCATACTGCACACTCTCTCACATATGGTTAATTTACAGCATCCACTTTACCTTCTGTATATCTTTGGAATGTGGGTAGAGGCCAGAACACCTGAAGGAAACCCACACAAATCCAGGGTGGACGTGTCAACTCTGAACAAAAGGCGCACCAGTGAAGACACCAGTTAAGAAACAAAACAGAGAGCAACACCTCTTGCTGAGAGGCAACAGTTCTATGTGCTGCACCGTTGTGTTGCCCTTAATTAAGATGGTGAATTTTAACTTAAACAATCGCCTTTGATGCAAAGGAGCAAACCTTTATTTTAGAAAAATATGCACAGTTCGAGCCTCATAACATGCATGTTTTTATTAAGACGAAGGGCCGCAACACTGAGATGAGCATGTATCTCAACTGTCCAAATTTTTGCCTTATATTTTAGGTCTGTCCTCCTAAAATTTGTGATTTTTCTGGCAAACCACTGGGGACTGAAGTTCTAGACAATGACAAACATTTGATTTTCAGAGTTCATATCTTTCAGAAAAAAAAGCATAGTAACACAAATCTTGTTATTTTAGCAGCTTTTTAATTTTATAAGAACAGTATTTAAAATCTGTCCCTATTTTGGGGCCCTTGTCACCCATTATTTTAGGTTTTGTCTGGATTTCTTGCACTGAAAGGCATGATCTCAAAACGTTCGTCTTCACATTTCAGTGTGCTCCATTAACCCATGTCCATCATAATATAGATTTAGAGAAGTTACATTTCTATATAACTGCTCTAAACGTATATGAAAACTAAATTGCATCATATCTCTCCATCTTCCATTTCCAGATCATTAGTGAAACACTAGTTTTCATAATGTGGAACAAATGCATAAGGCACTCATTAATAACTTCAACCAGAAAGATCACAGCATGGTTGTTAAACAATCCTTCATACTTAAACATATTTCTTTTCTTGAATTAATTCATACTTAAACATAGTTCCTTTTTTGAATTAATCCAAGCCAGTATCACCTTCACATATTTTCTATCCATAAACTGCTTTTCCGTAATATTCTATACAAGTAAGATGTCATAGCAGATCCCTAATTATGTCCACTAAAATAACAAACAAAACTATCCAATGAGGAAATTTTGTTATAAGGTCAAGAGGTATGCTCATAACTGAAAGACAAAAAAAAAAACAGATTCCCCAGCCCCAATGGCTATGTGGGATGCCCTCCAAACATGCCAACCTAACTAATGGTTACACCACAATTGCGCATGCTCAGTGTACAGCCATTACTAATGGATGCTTTTTAGCTGTAAACTGCCACTGCAGACTGTTGTTCCTCAGAAACACACTCCCCCTCTAAGTCAAAGAAAGAAAGAAAGCTGATTATGTGCAACTACAGGGAAAGCATCCTAATCACTTCCAAACCAACATTATAGAAAAATTAGTTTAAGGACAATGGGGAAGCCTTCCACGAACAACACTCTGCATCACAGAAGCCCCAGCCACAAAACTAGTCATGCGGAAGAACACAGGACTAAGGCCCCACACCAACACACCACGTACCACCAACTGAAACTAACCACCAGTGATTATTCAAGAAGGTAATAATAGCCTTCCAAAATGGCCCTGTCAAAATTGTAATATATGGAAACAGAGACAAGAATAAATGACAATATGGTCAACAACCCCCTCAAACTCTACTGCTCAAGATACACATCTGCAACTAGTTACTAACTAGCAGCCTATTCACACCTGCCTTATACTTATGGAGCCAAAAAAAAAAAAAAAACACTCTCAAACTCCCAAAGAACTCCCAAAGCAAATACAAACCTGCACAAGCTCCTCTGTCTTCCAAAGCAATATTAACCCCAAAGGTCTACTGGTTCTCAAGTACCTACTGGTCATCATGGATGTACACCTACAGCATAGCAAGTTCAAGCCAAAATCTGACCCCTTACTCAGCTACATTCATACAAAACCAGTTAAGCCCTCCCTTTCACTTACTTCATTTCCTCCAACCCTCCTACTTTCACAATTTAACCCTTCCATCCCCCCAACACTCTACCTTTCCAACACTACCATCTTAACTCCCATTACTATTTCTATCTGACCATCCCACCCCCTCCCACCCACCCAAGATGTTCCTGGACAAATTGGTTTGTTCACAAACTGCATTTTTATAGTCACTGAAGAAAATCTTATGTTAAATGCAATTTGAAATACTTGTGTTGTAATTTAAACATTTCTGTGGCTGCATCTTATGACAGGTAGCAGCAGTAGTAGTATAGATATAGAAAAAATTGTTAAAATATATTATTCTTAAAGTGAAATGTGATTATGTTTAGTCAGACAAAGCAGTTGGCAAAAAGACTTGCTACGCATAAGCACAGTGGCTATGAGTACCACAGAGACTCCTAACATTGCAGCATTTGGCATTTTGCTATAAAACTGACAGCTGATTAAATACATTTTTCTCTGTTCCATTTCCTAAATAAAAAAGTAGGGTTGAGTGGCATCACATCATATCCATTTTTTTCTGTTTTTCTAAATGAAATAAATGAGAATTCTCAGGCGTGTGATTCTGTGATTCTTAAAGTGTCGAATTTTGCAAGGAAATTGTCAGGGGTGTTGTGTAAGGGACCCTGCTATCAAACTGCTGTATGCTACTAAGTTCAGTTTATAAACAGAGACGAGAATGTTTAAAGTCTCAGCTGAGTTCTGACAGGTGAATGAGATAAGCTGTGGAGACATGTGATTGTAGCAAAGAGCTTCACAAACATGTACACTGTTTTCCTTTTAATACAGCCGCACGACTATTCACAAGAGTCATCATGCTAGTCTCAAGTCCAAGAAATGAAATTAATACGTATATATATATATATATATATATATATATATGTGTGTGTGTGTGTATAAAACAAATAATGCTTCCTGCAACTTTTTTTTTTTAAGTTTAACTCATTATATGCTTTCTTTTGACTTAAATAGTCACTCACTGTGATAATTATTTTGGAGTTATTTTCCAAGAACTGAAACACCTACATGTATGCTCTAATGTTTTCCCATGCCATTGTGTTTTGTACGTTAGTTTAGCTGATGTTCATTGCTGTTTGTTAACATTATTTGACTAGTTGTATGTGCTAAACCTAGTTAGAGTTAAGGAGCTGAAGAGGATTCTTAACATTAGAGGAAAGTCAAGATAATCTCCTTTTGCTGAAGCCCAAATCCCCCTGAGTATGTGAACTCTCAACGAAAATGCCCACTTGACACTGTGAATATAAGATAAATCCCCGTTCACTAATAATGACAACTAATGGAAAGTGAATCCTCTTAAAATAAGGAAGCAACATTCATGTTAACAGAGTTATATTTCAGTATACATGTGCATTCATACAATTTTTTACTTTTCACTACTGTATTTTCTTATTTATCTGTTCAGTCAATAATAATAAATTATAGCATGTATGTATGCATGCATGCATGTGTGTCTGTGTGTGTGTGTGTGTGTGTGTGTGTGTGTGTGTGTGTGTGTGTGTGTGTGTGTGTGTGTTTGTGTGTGTGTGTGTGTGTGTGTGTGTCTAAGCATTGGTCTATCTGTCCAAAATCCGAACTTCTAAGAAATTGTGTCTGTTTTCTTTCAATAACGGGAGTAGTTTTTTCATGCTTTTAACTTAATTTTATTCTTTGTGAGGATTGTTCTCCTATTGTCTTTAGGAGGTTACTTTTTACAAATCTGGATGTAATTTATTACACCTTTCCAGTTAATGTACTTAAATCTGAGTTTTGGTATGTTTATTACCATAAAATGTGTTAATTTGTATCAAAGTCATGATTCCCATTTTGTTTTATTTTATTTTTATTTTTTTCAAACAATGTATTTGAATCTGGGGTGAACCTTTGGTGTTAGAGAGTTTGTTTGTATCCTAGTTTGTTTTTCTTGTTTTTGATGACTATCTATGTTTGAAAGTTTACCATGCTAAGTGACTTTTCTGGATGGTGGCAGAATGTGGGATTTTGAAGTTTGAAAAACATTAAGGATCTCTGAGTGAATGACAGACCTAAATGGACTGCTCTATCATTCTGTTATGCAAAATTTGATGCATAGAAAGCTAACATTCTAATCAGTCATTTTATTATAATAGGGAAACTTCTTACAAAGATGAATGAAAGAATGAAAGATGACTGAATTTTAACTGACAAAAAATGACTAAAAATATCAGGTGCCCTAAATCCCAAGCCCTAATCTCCAACTGTCCCATCCCTCCTAAATAACCTATCTCTCACACAACTCTTCCCTGCTGTACTACCTAAACTTCCTGATCACTCTCAAACACTAAGAATACTTTCCTGCTCCCTAAACCTAAACTCCTTGATTTTTCAAAGAACCTTAAGTCTCCGCCTTCCACTCCCTAAATCTAAACTCCCTGAGTGCTACCTAACCATAAATCTCACCGTGACTACTCCCTAAACAGAAATGCCTATTCAGTCCCTAACCCGAGTTTTCTCCACTCATTCCTTAAATCTGAACCTCCTTCCCCTGAAAGCTTAAATTACTCTCTTTTTCCCAAGTTCTATCCAACAATCCCTAATTAGCAATATGAGTATATGATAAATACCTACTCACTCACAATGTCAGTTAATAAAAAGTGAATCTTCCTAAACCAAAAAGGCAGTATGCAAATAATATAGTTCAGCAAGATGCTGCAAAATGTATTTCCAATGAAAACTGCTTTGAATATGTGAAAGGAAACGTATATATGTAGCATTAATTTCTTGGCTTGGACATTTAATGCTGTATATATTGTCTGTACACATACTGCATGATGTAAACCCTGCATGTTTCAGAAAGACAGGCCTTAAAATAGAAAAACAGGTCCTCTTCAGTATGATGGCTTTGGTGTCTCTCATCTGCAACCCTGTTCTAGAGGCACTCACATCATTTTTGTCAAAAACTTGTTTCCATTTCAAAGGACAAGCCCATCAGCAAAGGACAAAACAGGATCTTTCTCTATATTTAGTGGACCAGAGGATGCAGGAGACGTCAATGCCTAAGTATCTGAAGTAAGCAGTAATGGCAAAAAAAAAATGCTATATTGCAATGTATCTGATCTTCTTACACTTAAAAGTATATAATGTTGTGATTATGCTCTGTAAAAAAGGACAGAAACAAACATGTTTAAGCTCCTCAGTGACATCAGCAAGGTGCTGCAAGCCTTTTTAAGCATCCTTAAGCACTGTTATGATCATTTCACAAAAGCTAGGAATCAACAGCAGACAGTATGGGCCAACAAAGAAAAACTGCAGATGGTAAAATAGCTTTAAAAGCTATTAGTCCCTTTGCTCAGCTAGAGTTACAGTGTGGGGGAATGAAGTATCTATCATTTTTTAAAGGCATTAGTTCTTCAGAGAAACATATTATTTCACCCCTGCTGTCTGTTTGCCAGTACGTACATGTTCTGCAGGCAAAGAACTTTGTGTTCCTGTACTATTTTTCCTGTAGCTAGGGGTACATGGAGAAGATAAAGCCCCATGTACATTTCGGTTTGCATCGATCATAACCCTTAACCTTCACTCTCAGTATGGATGCTGAGATTCACCTCTTACACTTCACTGTTAATGTAAATTTCATGGCATCTTGTACACATAATAATTTGGTTATGGGTGGTGATCCAATCATAATCCTCTAGAAGTGATATATTGTTTTTACTTCATTGCTTTTCAAATATGTGCTTGTGAACAATGGCGGCTAAATTTTGTTTTTGAGGCTGAATGACTTTTTTTTTTACTGCATTTCCTTTTCTCTAAGTCTATGGAGTAGTATATTCAAAGGCTGATGATATATGTCAGAGCGCTTGCTGTGATGAGAGTGAAAATAAATGAGCTCCTGAGCAAAAGCATTCTTTATTAAGTTTGTGTGATGTTTGAGTTATGACTTGTTATGGGAGTGTTGTTGTGGATTTTAGCTATTTCACTTGCAAAGCCTTGCATCCTAATATAGTAGGACTAAATGTTCCCAATTTAGGTTGTGGTCATTCTTCAGAAAATCTGAAGCAACATGATAAAAATGTATTTAAATCATGCCATTTTTCTGTTGAGGATGCATCTTTTCTGCATTAATTTTAGCTTTAGTGCTTGCAAAAATAGAATGTGAATGATCCCTGGTAAATTATATTAAATTGTCATTTCCACATAATATAACCAGTTGTGAAATGTTTTGGGACGCACAAAAGATCAGATGAGAAAGTTTCCTAGAAAACATGTTTGCATACCAGAAAAGAATAACTTGGAATTTGTTGATGTAGTACAAATATTACTATTTTATAATATATATGTACATATCGCTATTTATCTCTCTCTCTGTTTATATATATATATATATATATATATATATATATATATATATAGATAGATATATATATAGATATATATATATATATTAGATTTATATATATATATATATATATATATATATATATATATATGTGTGTGTGTGTGTGTGTGTGCATGTGTATCCGTGTCCATAAACAGTTTTATTGATAAATAAAAAAATTGCTGTTTCAAGCAGCAGTTTGTAGTCCTTTCATAGTCACATCTTTTACTGCCTAGATGCTAAGAAGTTAAAGCTCAATCTTTTTCAGCAGTTATCTGCATCAAGCACTACATAAGCAAAGGTGTCCAAGATTGATTGTCGTCTAATCTAAGAAAATAATAACATCAAATTGACATTGTAACCATTTATTGAATCAATAACCAGCATTACTGACAACACAATAAATTAACTTTGTAAGTACAACATAAACACATTTGTAACCTTCTCCTTAAGCTGCTTGGCATAACCAACCCATTTCAGGCTCAAGAATAAAGGGCCAGGATGCGTAACCCAAACTACCTCAGGCTTGCTTATCAGTATTCTTAACGGTTCCTTCTCAGCCCAAACATCACTTGACTTGGCCAGCCCTTAAACCTGAAAAACACAATGCCCACATGAAAAGGTCACTGAGTTACAATTGAGGAGAGAGGGAAAAGGGGAGAATAGCCACATGGCACCTGCCAGAGGGCATGACCATGCTGCCCCCCCCCCCCTGGCCACAACCAGAATCAACCAAACTACCCAGTAAATAAACATAAGAAGATACAGCACTGAAATATAGTGTAATGTCCACTTTATATAGTTCAAAGTCTAGGTTGTTCAGATGCTTTCCATCTTTGTCATAAAAGCCTTTATCTGGTCTATCCATGTCCCTGTGTTTGATCAGTTGGTATCCAACTTGAATTGCTTGCTGTGGTTTGTAAAATATCTGGATATTTCAGTAGTTGCCTCTATCCTAGTTCCATCCCATAAAATTCCAGGCATAACAGAAGACCAGAAAAATACCATTTGACAGTATGATGAAGACTGGACAACATTCTGGTTAAAATAATCTGTTTGGGAGCAATACTAAGTCAATCCCCTCTAGGTGAATAACCAAAGCCCATTGTAAATTCTATGGGCTTAGACTTGACACCACAGCTCACAAAAATGAATCCAAGAAGGCCCTGAGAAAACACAAAATCTGAATTGACTAGTGATTATGTTCTAGATACCCAGTATGATCTTCAGGATGAGATAAATCTTGGACAGCTGCTCTTCTGATGAACGAGTGCCCCAAAATCCAGATAATTTCCTTTCCTGTAACACAAACTCATGGTGTTAATGCCTCTAACATACAACAAAAGGCCTCAGGCAACCACCTCCCTGTTCTTTTTAAAACTTTGGTAGAAAGCCCTTCCATTGCTAAATCCAAAAGTACTGAGATGAGCACTCTTGGTGATCTATACCTTGGCATGATATAGCTTTACCTAAAGCCAGGTAAGCACCTACTAATGTAACAGGCCTGCTGGACATTGAAATAAAAACAAAGCCTAGAACCATCTCGCACAGTAGGTTAAACCAATGCACAGTAGCCAATTGCTATCCAAGCAGACTTGGTGTTCCTTACCAGACTGATCAACCTTAGACTTTCCCAATCATATCAAAAGCAAGTCATTATGAATCGATACATCCTTGTAGCATAATGAGTTCAGCAACTGAGGAGCACAGAATGCGCCATCATAAAGACAGAAGAACAAAGTTCCCCACAAGGTAAATGAGTAAAAATCAACAGCTGAGATGAATAAACCTTTAATAATGATGACCAGAAGGTGACAACTTATCAGTTTTCTAGTATCTTCTGAGGTCGCCTTAGAATTTTCCCATCCTTTAAGCATTCTGGTGAATATCCAATGGTCCCTGTAATCCTTAAGCCAAACCAAGCATGATAACCAACCCATGTCTGACAAATGTATCCAGATTGTATTAGGAGAATTGCCCTTGCAATGTCTGTGCACCAAAAATTGCATGAACAAGGGCAAACCCTACTTTCTATGACTTTTGTGTATCAAAATACAAAAAAACTTTAAAGGATTGAACTGGTGATGACTATGTCCTTTTTGTATTCTTAGCCCAGGGATTTGAAACTAGGGATGCAGCTATTCTTTTTCAATCAACCAGAATTCCAGATGAATGGGGGTTCTAAATGTCTCTGCATACTAGGTCAACTTGTGAAACCTGAGAAACTGAAAGCAAATCCTAGAACCTGCAAGACCACCAGCTTAACAACAGAATTAACCCATCAGGACTTTGTGAAGCATTTGTTCAGAGTGTGGACTGCTGCTATATTGTCTGAACAGAAGAAAACCACCCAGTTCCTTGACTGCTTTTCCATATCAAAGTGGCAACTCATTTTGGACAAATCTGCAGGAAGTTAATGCTCTTCCTCCTTCCTAAGATCCTGGCCATAAGCAAACCAACTAGTTCCAAAATACCCTCACATACCAATATCAGCTGCAGTATCAGTGAACAGTTGCAGCTCGATAGATGAAACCCAAAGTGATTGCCAAAAAGATGCCTTTGTGCTGGTTCAAAAAGGTATGTAAAAGGCGGTGGTCCTCCTTGGCTCTGCATATTATTCTCGCCTTTTTTTAAGTAAATTAGAGATGGCTCAAAGAAAGGTTCTGCTTGGGGCAATAGTCTTACAAGCAAGGTTCAATAACCCAAGAAGCTGCATTATCTTCCCTTCACTAGCTCATTGGGCCCCAAGGAACTTTCCAGCTTATGCATTTGAGACAGTCAAGCTTGTCTCCCAGAAACTTGAAGTAACATCCTCCATTAAACTTAGAAATGTCAACTCTTGTACTGGCCCTTCCGACTGATCCTCTGCCAAAGTTATCCTCGGCTAGAACAAATGTCCATGAATATTGATATCCCCTCTGTGGCTACTTCCTTGCCCCCCCCACCACCCACTCCCACTATCATAAAACCATCTGAATTGTTGATTGCCTGGGTGCTATTTGTTGCCAACTCCAATGAATTGCCGTGCTGAATACTTCAAAGGTGGCACATGCAACAGAGCACCAGATAGGCATATCTGGGTCAAAATAAAGTTTCCTGTTCAGCTGCAAACCTAACAGAGGCCAGTCTTCTTGCCTGGAAGGGAGGAAATGAAAGGATGACTGGATATCTAGCTTGCAGAACCATGGATTAGAGTATCTAGAGATAGTTTCCACTGCTTGTTCCAAAGAAGAATAGTGCACATTTGATTGATCTTTGTCAATAAACTCATTGACAGATGCACCTTCTGGATAAGAAAGGTGGTGGATCAGTCTAAATTCCCCGTCCTTCTTTTTTGGGGCTAAGCCTACAGGGTAGATTTTAAAGGATGGACAGAGACTTTGCAAAAAGGGTCCCAACACCATACATGGTAATACTTCTTTCTTTGTTAAACAGGAGGCAATATCCTCATGATATTTGATCGATAAAAGATGCTTAACTGGTCTAGAGTATAGAGCAGCCAATAAACCAGTCCTAAAACCATCATTAAGACATTCAAAAAGAAACTCTGCAGCTTTAGTATTAAGGTATTGTGACAGCAACTGAACCAATCTACCTAGTTTGATCAGGGAGTGATCAGGGAGTGAGAAATATTGCCCCTTGTCAAGACCCCTTGACACATTGGCTCTTGAGCCATGAAAAATCAATTTCCCCTGATCAGGTTAATCGGCAAGAAGACAATGTTATTCTCCTGATATGTGGATGAGTCACTAAATGTTGGTTGGCCCATCTTAGACCAACATCTAATGAATAGCTGCCCTTTGCCACAGGAAGAACATAACTGGGGGAAGTTACAATGAAGGCAGAAGTAATTGCTGCTGTTGAATGCCCGGCAAAATTTCACCTTGCCTGGACGTCTAGTGGAGATACCATTCTCTAGTGTATTAGGTTTATCTAACATGGCACTTAGCCAAATATCAGGATGCATTTGCTCCCATTTGATAGATTTGCCCATGGCTTTCAGCTTCCTAAATCTCTGATCATAAGATGACCATGCTGTACGTCCTTTAAAGTGATGTGCTTTCCTGATTGACAAAAAGTAGGCAAGCCATGGTAAAACCTGTCTAGAATCCTTTTACACAATAATGCCCTTAAATATCACAAAACTTAAAGACCACTCATCCCACTACATAGACATACCCTTGGTTGAAGCTTTTTTCCTTATTGCGTCTAAGGCTGCCATTAGATCGTTTGAGCTAGGATTATCAGTTTCAATTACATGACAAATACCCTCAGTATCAACTAAGTCAAATATGTCCACTAAGTTTCTTCTACAGATTTGCTCATTGATGTTTTCTCAGACATGGACAGTAATGTGGGAACCCAGAACTGTATTACCAGAAGAGTTTACAATAGCCATTGTTGGTAAAAAATGGGTAATGCTGAGACTAGGTCAGCCAAAACAGAGTTCTTCACAGAACTAGGAGGAATAGCTTCTGCATGCTGGTTTCATAAAGGATGGGGGGAGGGAGTGGGCCAGATGGATTCCCTTCCAGAGTGACTATTATACAGTGACTATTAGTGCAGATAAGGCACAAAAATTCCTCTCCAAAGCTATGTCAGATACTCTTGCCTTACCCCCCAATAGAAGTAAGTTGATAAATTCATCAAGATTTACTACACTGTCTTCCCCCTATCACATACATTCAATTCTGTCTCTCCACTATTGTCATTACATTTGAAGACAGCCTTGCCATCCCCTAAAGAAGTTGAGTTATCCCCCATAATTCGGATGTATTTTCTTTCCCTTCTCCTTGATTTCTTTGGAGGGTTGGACCCCTGCATTGTCTCATCTTTCAACACTGGTAATGTCCGTTTTCTTCCAACCAAGACTTGAACCTGAGTCTGAGCCACATCCAGCTCCTTGAAGAAATTCTGGGCTTCTTTCGCTAACTGGTATCACCTGTCTTTGAATATCTGCAGGGATGGAGGACCTGCAAATAGAATTAAGATGTTAATGCACAAGGGAAAAACTATGCAAACTATTATTAACCAACAACCATGCCCAAAAATTAAACAAAACAATCTATGCAATAAAAAATTATCCTGCTTAAAATAATAATATTTGACTCATGGTATTAATAACTTCTGCAGTCTTTCTGTAGTGATAATTTAACTTTCTTTTTATTTATTTTGTATCTAATTAAAGTAGTCTATACATGATGTGGGTGTAATGCTGCTGCAGGATTCTAGAACAAGACAAAACATCTTCTGATATGAGTGACACCCTTGACTGTCACAAAACTACAGGAAAAACAAACCTTGTACTGAATGATTACCGCTTATAAAAAACTGCAGCATAGGAAAGAAGCCATAGCACCCTGCTACATTTAATGTGTAATCAACCACCAAACAGGGACCGGGCAATAGAGCAACAATTACATCCAAACACTTTCAAAACAGTTAATCCACTCATTACGTTGCTCACCAAGGAATTAAGTTCAAACAACAACTAAACCACCTTTCTACAAGTTGTCCTTGATTAAAATATGTCACCCAGGAGCCCTTGACTACTACCTAATTTTAAAATAATCTGATTAGAAATGACTGCAGGCTAATCCAATGCATTCTTGTGAAAGGTCACCCTGAACTGAATGACCACTGCGGATGTCAATGTTACTAAATACAGCCTACCTTATTTCCTAACTGTGAGTATAATTATAAATTATCTTCACCGACCCATTCCAGCAAATTGGAAGCACAACAGAAGCCAAAATGCAAGAGACAGACCACTGATTCTATTCATTTTCATAAATCCCTGTGAATTAAATTCTCCACACAAATATTTGTCATCAGTTTGATTCAATACACTCAGAACAACATAACTTGTTGTATTCCTCTAGCCATAGTCACCCATTAATTTAAATATATAATATATATACATCAGGTAGGCACCATCACAAAATTATATATATATATATATATATATATATATATATATATATATATATATATATATATATATATTATATAAGAGAGCATAGCATGTTGATATATATATAATATAAGACGGTGGATATGTGGATATTTGCTGTAGTGTAGCACTTGCCTATATAAGGGAAAGAACTTCTGTCTCTGTCCTACTGAGCTTGTGAACAAGCAGGCTTATAAGTAAGCCTTCCTTACTTACATGTTATCTGCTATTTAACTTGAAATCAGCATATCAGAACTTCTGTTATGCATGTTCTATTTAACTAATATACATAATCATATGTTCAATACAGAGCTCAAATTGTGGTGATTGGAAGTTTGCCCACAGATTGTGATCAAGCAAAATCAAGTAAAATACAGGTCTCAGTCATTCCAAGAATATCAGTTAGATGTAAAGATGCAGTTTTTTGAAAAGGAATGTATAAGCGGTTCAGTACTTCATATTTGCAGTCTGAGATGGATTACTTTCCTAGTCACTCAGTGTGACTTACTGCAAAAGATAATTAGGAAATCTCCTTTTCACACTGCTGTATGGATAAATAATACAGTATCTCCTTAATAATTCAGTGGGTAGCAAAAAACAGACAGATTCTGGAAGACACACTTGCAAGACATTCATAGAATCATTCCCTTCAGTACGCAGAAGGAGTCAAAGCTGTAAACACTGGGATCCCCTTATGACATGTTCTATCCATGCTAATTGTGAACTTAGCAGCCCTTGCTGTTGTGCTGAAGCAGTACCCATGAAATAGACATTTCCCTAAAGTGAATTTAATCCCTTTATTATGTGTGTTAAACATTAACTTTTTCTTGCCTATAGCCAGCTATTCCTTAAAGGAATATTTTTACAGCTTGTTGTAAATTATGAATGATTGCACACATATGAGAATAACAGTGTTTTGCTGATGCTGGTAACAGTTACAACTTTCTAATGGTCTGTATTTATGACAGTCACATTTTACACAACTGCATCATTGCACTTTATAATACTGGTAAATCTGCATGTTTATTCAGTATTCATAGCACTGATAAAGGCAGACATGAATCTGTTAAAGCCAATTGCTCATATGAAAGAACGTTGCTCCCAGAAACTGTGATAAAGCATAGACAAAATACATCACTGGTTTTGTTATTTTACTTCCTTGTAACACAAGTATGGAGTCAATGGCTTCTTGTATTCTATCAGGAAACATTGTCAGTGTTTATTTTTACTGACATTAATACTTTTGCTAACAGTAGGATTCTAAAAAGGATTTCATGATACATCTAAACATTATTCAGATGAGGTAGTCGGACTAATTCTGTATGCTATTAAAATTTGAAGTGCCTAGAAAGTTTGCTCCCGTTCGTTGAACTGTCTGAATTAAAATATCAGAACTAGCAGCACTCTTTGTCACTTATGTAACTTCATAGTCCTGATAAGTAGTTTCAGTTAATTTTTAGTACTCCATGTTAGCCTACATTTTCAACATTTATATGACTAACAGCAGGCATTTCTTGCCTACTAGTAATGAATTTGTTCATGTAATGTTGCTGCATAACTGATTACAGCTCTGTGAATAAAGATTCTACCAGCAAATGAGTTTGTGAAAAAAAATATATATAAGCATGTTTACCTTATTGAACATTACTGACCCAATCAAGATAACTCTTGGAGGAGGCTAAAAATGTTAATGCCTAAAAGAGTGTTGTCAACCCTATTTACTTTGTGGAAATAATATGAAATTTGAACTGCAAAATATATAAGAGGCTCCTATTATCGGTGGCAGAAAAATATAAGTGAAAAAAATGGAAAGCTTTTCAATTTTTTTTTTTGTGCAGTAAGCTACTTTTAAAGTATATTACATGGCGTAAGCACATGATAGAATGCAGCTGACTGCATTATAAGCTGGGAGTTGTGAATTAAATAAATCATTTAAACATAAATCCTTAGAATGTGACTTGTATTTAGTTAGTAAGCCTATATATTCAGCATATATCACAGGCTTGTCGTATACCTTTTTACATGTTTATGTGTGCATGTGTGTGTGTGTGTGTGTGTGTGTGTGTGTGTGTGTGTGTGTGTGTGTGTGTGTGTGTGTGTGTGTGTGTCTTTCGTGTAGCCTAAATACTTGCATATCCTTAAGGGATCATTTATGTATATCTCATGGGCCTCTACTACAGGAAATTTAAGGTATTTGACTGAGATACACACACACACACACACACACACACACACACACACACACACACACACACACACACACACGCACACGCACACACACACAGACTTTAGCAATCACAATTGCAATGAATAATATGGCTATGTGAAATATTCTATTTTTGGGGGGCTAGAAGGAATTTGCATAGTCAATCGACGGTTGTATCATGTGTTCAGAGTACTTCTCAGTATGCTGCAATATGTTTGCAGTGGACTAATGATGGTATTCACTGCATGAAGTATTCACTAGTCCACAGTTTTTCCAAGAAAGTAGATCAGCTCTTATGTGACTCAATCTTTTCTAATATGTTGTAGTGTGGTTTATGGCAAACAAAATGGCATTAAGAAGTGAAAAATATATGGGACCAGAACTCATGTAGGTGCATAGAGAAGACAACCTAAGAACTAGACTCCAAAATAATAATTAGTTTTATATTAGAATGCAGATTAACAATGCCTCTGCCAATAATCTGCATATTACCTAGGAGTCATCACAAAGCTATAATAATGTTTTATATCAGTTATTTAAATTAGCACAATGTATCCCAGATTAAGTATACACAACTGTATTATGCATCTCTCACTTCTTTCTTAAAGATCATTCCTCTTGCTCCATTTTCTGATCAGAAGTAAAAAAAAAAAAAAACTTTATGAAAATGCAACTGCTATTTCTCTGGTCACATGACTTAATAGGTTCACAGGTTCATAGTTAAGTACTAGGCTAGCTGCCCCTGTGGACAATTTTAAGCCAAGCCAGATTAATTTTTCTATTCAAAATAACCTGTCCCATTTGGTTATAGATTGGTCTTGCCCATTCCATGATCGGTAATTATATATTACTCCTAATGAGAATAACTGGGATCATACTTAAGTATCTGCACCAAGTATTTGGGGTGGTGATGTTAGAACTGGTACAGAAGGATTGGAAATAAAGTGGATTTTAATGCTTCAGGCAACTGCTGGTAAGGGACTGAATGACTATGTCCCTTTAAAACCAGCTCTCGGGTCATATGACTTAAGGTGCTACACTGGAATTGTTTAACTGTGTATGGTATGTAATATATTTTTTAGATCTGAAGAAACATTGTGCTGTGATGTGAAAGCACTTATTTCCTTGTTTTTTATTATTTTATGATTTTATTAGTTTGTTTGTTTAATATTAAAGCACTTTGTAAGCCAACCGCATGAGCAGACCTTTTGTTTCTAATAATTGGGATCATACCATAGATAATTTTAGGGGATCCCTTCATGGGATAAAGCATTTAGGATCTGCATCTTTCCATTATTAATACAGGGAGAAGTCCTGGGATAAATTTTCTGTTTCCCATCCATAGATCTAAGGATCTAAGTTGTACTTGAAAATGGAAGGGGTTATTTATTTATTTTTTTTAATGTGGATGTCAAGTCTGTTCCATAGCAATGGTATTCCCTTCATTCCTTTCCTCCATCTGCATACTTTGATTTTTCATTATCATTGTTTCAGAATGCCAACTTCGATTTCCGCTCCATATACAATGCATGTATATATTGTTTTTTCAGTCACTCTGTATATAATGTAATTTATCTATTGCATTTATACCCTCCCACCAACTACGATATTCACTTTGTATAATATATGCATATACTGCATTCTGTCATTACATCCATAACACACTTCGAAAATACTATTTTGTGACCACCCCCCTTGCATGCTGACTTTGCCCGGGATTCATTAAGCTTGCGCCAGGTGCAGGCGTAGAGTAGGTGGTATAATGCCAAATATGGCCGCCGAGCAATTCAGGTATAATCCAATTCCACATGCACTACCAGCGTACGCCAGATCTGCGCAGCCCTCAGCTTAGGTATGCTAATCACCCCATGTGCAGTGCCGCACCATGCAAATGAAGGCACATAGTGATTCATGAAGTGGTGCAGGTGTAGCGTAAGCCCACAGTAATGTAAACCAAAAAACACGGTTTACATTTTTCCAAACAGAACATCAGAGCTATGAAAGCGGACCATACTCATGTAATACAAAGTTAACATATGCCAATGGCTAAATATACAGCCAATGGCATAAGAAAAGATGCACAACACCTAAAAAACAACATTTAACGTCATGTCCACAGTAACGCAAAGTACAACCGCAGGGCATGTGTGCGCAAACGGGAACACAAAGAAAATATATACAAATGTCATAAAATCGCAATGTAATACAAATCATGATTTCACCATAATACTCAATGGTATGCATGGTACACCACAACCAAGCTGCAAGGGTTGCTAAGGGTCTGTGACAGTGTTTGGCGTGGTAACTAGGAATTAGTAGTCAATGCCATGCAAATGAGGCAAGTAATAGTGAATCTCAAACGTCCCGCCGGACTAAGGATGTACCATACGGCGCAGCGCTACAACACCGAGGAGTGGTTTAGAGGTATACATGACATCAGCAGTGGGGTGTGCCACCGTAGCTGTAAGCACATTGGAGCAATGCAAATCCGGCCTGGCCGGTGCTAAGCAAAACTGCAGGACAGGGGTGGGGAGGTAGGTATAGCATAGTTTAGCTGAGAGCACATATGGTGCCCAAAAGCGCATTTGTACGGGGATGAAAACGTGCCCGAAATCCGGTAAGCGGACACACGTGCCGCGCACTGTAGCTCAAACAGGAAGGTCAGGGGAAGAAAATAAGGAAATGCCTCAGTAGGGTAATTGGAGTACAACTGAGCAATTAACACATATTAACTCACAGTGGGCAATCAACGGCAGCTGACAAGTCTGCTCACAGAAACCTGCAAAACAGGATAGGGGAGGTGTCAGATTGCAAAGAAAAGAGAACTGTCATAGCAGAGCAAAGCAAACCTGCAGTAGACCGGCCATAGAACACATTACACAAGATAAGCCAGGTTTAGGAAAGTACAAATGAAAGCAGGCTGCTGGATGCATGCCAGAAAATGGGAGATGAAACGTTAAGAAATGTAAAGGGAAGGGCAAGAGGTAATCCACGGCAGCCAAATGTAATTCAACACCAAAGGCATCACAATAGTAGTACCTGTCATAAAACACATAAGATACCCTTTAGCTATGATCGTACATACACACCCTATGACATCATCAGTGTTCACAGCACAATAGTATAAAGTGTGAAAGCACCTCACACACACCTGTGTATTCCCAAACACTGCACCATCAGTGTAAACAGATGGGGAACTTTTACAATGAACATGTTGGGAGCTGCCATAGCTGTGATTCATCACCATGTGTTAGAGACTGAAGGTGTTGTGGAGGATGATGCTGACACCCACCGCAGGCCCCAGAGGAGGAGAAGAGTGTTCAGACCAAGGGTAACTTACCAGGGGCTACATGATCTGGAGATAGTAGGGACATCTTACAGCAAATAGTTGAGCTGTGCCGGCCACACCTGAGATCCAGAAACAACAGAGAAGAACCCATCCCAGTGGACATGAAGGTATGTGTAAGTTTGTGAATACTAGCCACAGGTACTTTTCAAAGGCCAACTGGAGATATAATGGGGATCTCACAGGCATCAGCATCCAGGGTACTACACCAGTTCCTGGATGCCATGTTACCACATGCCAATGAGCATATATACTTCCCCCAAACTCAGGAGGAGTTGGCCAGCAATATGCGTCTCTTCCACCATGTGGCACACTACCCAGAGGTACTGGGTGTGATAGACTGCACGCACATACATATCAAGTCACCACCCATTGAGCATGGTAGGCACTACATAAACTGCAAGGGATACCACTCCATCAGCTGCCAGGTCATGTGCAATGCCCAGGGCATTATCATGGATGTGTGTGCTGGCAGCCCTGGAAGCTACCATGACTCCCACATCTGGCATGCCTCACAGCTGTATCAGGTATTTGTCACGGGGGACATCCCACATGGCCACCCTGTGGGGGATGCTGGCTATGCACTGGAGCCGTGGATGATGACTCCCATCAGAAATGCACACACACCCATGCAAGAATGCCATAATGAGGCACACGCACAAACCATAATCATCATACAGCGTGTGTTCGGGATGCTGAAATCACGGTTCCATTGCTTGGACATATCTGGTGGAGCCTTCCAGTACTCTCCAGGCACGTGTGCCCACATCTTCATAGTATGTGCTATGCTATATAATATGATCCTGTGGAAACAGCTGCAGCAGGGACATAATGGTGAAGACCCTCACAGCCCACTGCAATTGCCAAGGCCATCACAGGCACAGAGGGATTCAGACCATGAACACCCTGTTCCAGCCCCAGTAGGTAGATGGAGGCATGCCCAATATGCCTACGCCTTGACAAAGAGGGAATGTATAGCACATACTCTGACAGTGTAGGCCCCTATGGACTGACACACCATTCCATCTGCACACACAGTAAAATGGATGGCACACACACACGACTACCTGTAAATTGTAATGCATAGGTGGCCTACTGTGTGAATCCTACATAGGCAGCCCTCAACCATTGCACACACAACAGCTATTGGAACAAGGGATGTCAACACCTGAACAGCACACGCACCTATCAGCATATGTTGGTACTGTATGTATAGGTTCCTAGGTACATTGGTAGGTACACACCCGATTGTCAGAGGCCATTCATCAATGAGGCAAACAGTGTCTGCTGTCACCACCACATCGAGTAACCAACTGTCCCTCAGTGGAGCAGAGCCAATTGCGGGATCCATGTGTGTAATCACTGTTCCCCACACACTCTGCATGGATTCCCTGGTGTGTTAATGAGGGGCTCCATACAATGTAATCATGGATGTAGTGGCAAAGTATGGGGTGTACCCATGACAGGTATCTGTCACCCCAGCATGCTCCACCTATGGTTGTGTGAAGGTGTAGCACATTATAGTGTGTGGCTCACTGTGACATACATTCCCAATGCTGGAGCACATCCATTAAACATCACTTGGACATACCATTAATAGGTCTCATCCATATGTAAACTAACTGAGTTACCCATTTGATTGCAGTATGGAGTAACAGCCATAGTACAGTCCACATACAAAATGCCATAACACGTGTACAAATCCCAGATGCCAAAGTGGTAAATGCACTGACTGTTGTGCATGTTCCCAGTACCACGTCCTGCAAGGGACGTTACGTAATCCCGAAGGCACGAATAATGGATGTTGGATGCAGGTCATCAGATCAGGTTTAGCACATGTTAGCGGGAATATGCGTTGCCCAGTGCTGGTAAGCGTAGTTTAAACATGACTATACAGACATGCGTGAAACAGGGCTAAGCTTCTCTGAATATCGTGCAGATCATGGTCAATGATGTCCAGAACAGGTAAAACTAGCATTATTCACCCCTGTACTAATAGTGCCTGCTCTGAAGGGTAAAACGACCACTGCCAGTAGTAGTACACACAATCATGTACACAATCACCTAACACTAAGCTACCCAAGATGTACCAACGGCAGGTGTGTAATGTGACAGGCTCAAACACAAACATGTGGAGTCCAGGAAACAGAATACACTGACATGTACACAATGAAAGGTGTATTCTTCCTCTCACTCTCTCACTTATATATATATATATATATATATATATATATATATATATATATATATATATATATATATATATATATATATATATATATATACACATATGTATAATAGAGATAGAAAGGGTGATAGAGAGATATATGTTGATATATACGGATTCACCTATATCTGCAAATATATAGTTAGGCCAACGTCATGTACACAACCATGGAGGCAGAAATAAATAGGATACTGCCAATTATGGAATGTGTCACATACCGACACACGTAATCACGAGGCTTAAAGACCGAAAGAACACAGTACCGGAACACTGGAACCACGTGTAATATTATCACGATATTAAGGGACATTTAGTTATCGCTGCCGGTGTTGCGGTCCACGTAGGTACTGTGTTCAACTGTGTTTGTGATTGCTGTAGTCTGTGTATGTGTGTGTTGAGGGTGCCGTGTGCATTTCCATGGTACTGTAATGTGTGTGTGTGTGTTTGCATCGTGTGTCTGTTAGTTCTAACTCGGAGGTAGATCATTACGGTAGGTGTGGTTATAGCTGGCCGTAGGCATACGGTTACCACCTGTCCCATTTTAAGAAGGATAGCCGCTCCCTGGGCAGTTGTGTCCTGACAAAAAATATTAAAAATTGCAAAGGTCCAAGATTGTAGGACATAATTATGTCCCATAAATTATGTAATAGTTGCATTAAATAGTTATGCCTGTATCTACAAAACATAAATGTTACATGAAACATGATAAGTAGCTAAAGTGCTACAAGAATAAGTATGTATTCAGGATAAAAGTATGTTCTATCCTGTGTACTGACCGTGGGTATATGTCGGCCTGTAAACACTGATGTGTGTCCTGCAAATGTCCCACTATGGCCATTTGAAAAGGTGGCAACCCATGCCAAAGAGTTTCAGTCACCAGCACAACTGCAATGAGTGCAAATATCTGTGACAGAAATACATGAGACAGCTGTCATTTAATAACATTCCTTTACATATCACTGTATTTCCGGAGGTATGGAAGTATCAACCTCACCTGCATACTATATAGAAACCAATTAACAATGGATCAATGTATAAGCCCGTAACAACCATAGTTCAGTCTACTAACTGATAGGTCTTCAATTAGGGAAACAGCCCACACACATATATGGAATATGTAGAAATGCAGTCCCCACAAACCTGTATATGCTATATACACCCACCTACATCTCCCCCACACCCGAAACAATTGCAATACAGACTGTAATAACATCACAAACATCCACTCACTCAATTACATCTGCAGAAGCGTTGACATACTTTGTGAGAGACACATTTGTGAAGGTGCTATGTGAAATCATAGCTGTTGTATAATGGAACAGACGGCGATGTTACAGGTTTTGTTTGCAATAGTCCCTTATCAGATGGTTGAGATAACAGGTACACTCACATGTAGAACCACATACTCTAACCGTCACACACAATCCACGGGGGACATGAATTCAAAATATCCGCGTCTCTGCAAATAGCAGTTGCAATTCCTCACAACAAAACACATACAGGCTGTCTCCCCGAAGGTAGGGCAAAAGGGCAATGCCCAAGTGGAGAATTAAATTATACCCCACTGTTGCTGCGTAATTGGCGAATGGAGTAGATGCACAGCTGATGTGCATGTAATAATTTATTCAGGAACACCAATTGGCAGCAGGAAACCACATGTTACAGGTATCGACGTATATAAGGATGACTTGCTATACATTCAAACCGTATGCTCATACCATAGAACTGTTTAAACAGTAAAGGTGTAAGAGAGATATTTACAAAGATTCGGAACGCTAACAAGGTATGTAGAACACTCAGTATGTTAGTGTATGTAGAGCCTGTTTTGTATTAATTAAAAGTGTACGCAATGTATAAAGTGGGAAAAGGTATTATGTAGTGATGTCTTGTTGAGCATAGTAACGCTTGTAGAAATTGTGTGTCCTGCTGTGGGCCACAAGGTAAACATCACATACACCACAAGGGATGTTACATGAGGGCTTTAAACAGAACAATTCCACACCACCCGCCATCAGTGGTAGGGTATGTCCAACAAGTACGTGCCATAGCAGGGGATAGTATATGTTGATATACTGTCACAGTAGGCATGTGTATGGGCATATAACGACAATAACATGCCTAAGGTGGTCCTGCTCTGCAAGTATGCTTTGCATTATGGGATAATGTGTAAAATATGTGTAATGTACAGTATTGTAGGTAGATATGTCATATATTCTACACAGCATAACTGTTATATCATGCAAACAAAAGGTATCGCCTATTGGCATGTACAATACACAATAACAGGATACATATGGCTTGTAGTCACAGGACACTGTAACAGCATGATAGCTAATCAAAATGGAAGAGCTACTCAATTAACCATGCACAAAGGACATGTAATATTTTCACAGATTCATAGTGAGGTACTATGCTGTCTGGCAAGTCTATGTGTAAGCCCAACTAAAGTGTTTACACCGGCGGTACCTCTCTAGGGTAGTGTCCTGTCTATGAACAGCAGAGCCATGTGTTACCTGCACCTCTGTACAGTACAGCCACTGCAGTGATCCCTGGTGTATCAGTGTGACCGCCTACAGAGTCACCTATGACCGGTGTGTTGGGTATGTTATAAGACCCTATTGGCTGTAGTTGATGGGCACACATGAGTCTGTGGGCTATAAGTAATTGTTGTTGTGTTTGGTGATGGTGGCTGCCTCTGGTGCCTACACAGAGTATGGAGAGGTTCTGCAAATGTTGTACTCATACTATGTGTGGCCTGTGATGGTGGAGATCTAGTGAGACTATGTGATGAGTGGTGTGTGTTGCAAATGTTAAATGTCCCCACATGAATGTCAGGTTCAATCTGGGTTGGTGAGAGCATTACCCCCGGCATGGCTACATATGTGCATCTCTCACAGGCTGTAGTGTCATATGTTGGGAGGTGAGCATTGACTGTGTACGAGACAATTGCTCTATTGCCACATTTTTGCCATATTCATCATATAGACAGGCAATAGCACTGGTAAGTGACACTTGGACATGCCTGTATATTCAACCATGTCTCACAAGATATGTGAGTTACGTGTGTACAACAGCTGTTGTACTGTAAGCAAGCTGGAAATGTAAGGATAGACAGTATACTTGTAAGAAATGAGTTGGAATGGGTGCTACAGTAATTAGTAGCTCATGAAGTGTTTACATGTTCTGAACAAGTACTGAGCATGAATATACAGTACAGATAGGGTGTTGGATAATATCAACCTTACTGCAAACCACAAGTGGAGACGACAGTCATAATTGGAGGCACTGCACTATTACCCTGCTGAGTATGGTCTGCAAGTCTATGAACCTTTATCAACGTAGATGTTAGCAGTACAGAAGTAGATGACAGTACGGATGATTTCACACTGCATAGCATACCTGTGACAGGTCATAGGACATCATCACGCATACCATGTTCCAGCTACACTGAGTATACTAGATGTACCTTCGTATGTCACAGGAGTGTTCTACCAGTGGACTGTTGACAGAAGCAACACTGCAAAAGGTGTCTGAGTGACATGTGCATATCACACCAGTGGCAGCTACAGTAAAACAGGGTTAATGTTTTGTACTCCCCCCTCATTGTAGCCCATACGACACAGACAAATGGGAGGCATCTGTGTATGTAAGGATGTGAATATACATGACCTAGGAGCAATAGCTGTCTCAGTGTTGTGGACAACATACAGAATGGGCTTTGTGGGTGAGGTGTGTGACATATGTGCACAATCTGACAGCTGATAATAGCATTGTCACTGCTAGGTGAATAACCCTGTACCCATTAACTACCACCTAGGCAGTGGTCAAAATTATGGACACTGTGTAAGGGATGGTGCTGTACAGTTCACCTCCCTGAGTTGCTGATGTCTCCAGGCCTATTAGGTAGTCATACTAGGCACCCATGTGATGACAGGGTGCCATCAGTGAGCATGGAGATCATTGGACAGGCATACTCAGCACTCGGGTGACCAATATTGGATCACATATCACATTTAAGGGGTATTGGCCATGTGTGGATGGGCGATACCAGCCT
This sequence comes from Protopterus annectens, assembly GCF_019279795.1. Taxonomy (NCBI): domain Eukaryota; kingdom Metazoa; phylum Chordata; order Ceratodontiformes; family Protopteridae; genus Protopterus; species Protopterus annectens. The sequence continues at coordinate 915,922,981 of NC_056735.1, forward strand.
TCACAATCCTCACCTCCACTATGCAGCATGCTGGCTACCTTGCATAAAGACATGTGCTACACTGTGATGTTGGACATGCTACACGTACATATCCTGATCTAAAAGACAAACGTCATGGACAGTCACCATCCTACTACAAGGATCGCCACATGCTGGACAGATCCCTGTGCAATACATGTTACATACTCCTGCCATACCATGCAACCCTGTCCAGCAAAGCTGCACATGTCATCTCTGTCATACATGGTGCGATGATCGCATGGTAGATGTATTATTAACTGTCTGGATCAGTAATGCGGCACTGATGCACCTCACGGTGGCAAAATGGCTGTCGGATACAGCTAGAAAACCTTGCCTGTACATGCTATAGTTGATAACCATCCCTGTGAATGATGTCCGGCTAGCCATTGTCCCATGTCTATCACATGTGCAACACAGGTGATATGTGGCAGGATGTTGAACTGCTGTACATTGCCATGTAGATGTATATGGCAAAACACATGCATGTAAAGGTTTCCATACATATGTGTGCATTGTCACTGCTCATGTCCATTAAGGCAGTGTATGTGTTGATATGTGACATATGCACAGCATCAAGGTCAGCAGCATTACTGTGGACACATCCAGGCATGTGCTGATAGGTAAGAACACCAGTACAGGCAAACAGACATGCCCACATCAAGACAGCATTCACATGGAGTATGAACAATATAATGAGGTGACACACATATATGGTGATGATATCCAATGCATAACGGGTGTTACATGTGATGTGTGTGACACAAGCATGTCAGTTGTGTCAGTGCCATGACGATTTACAAAGATAAGTGTTCAGATGTACTACATTTAATACAAATGTATGTGCAGCTGTATCTCTGCACATCTCTGTGATACTGTGACCTGTCTCCATCATTATGTCTTCCAGATAATGCCTCGTTCACGACTGCCATAGTATAGCTGCCTGGGGGATGATGCCCTCATCCCGTTCCTCCATGAGAACTATGAGGTGTTGTTCAGCCATGTGCCACAGCAATCCCAGCAGTATGATGACCTGTAGCAGGACCTTTGCAGGAGGGTTAATGATATGGGTGGTCATAACCGCACCTACCAGCAGGTGTGCAGACACTGCACGGACCTGATACAACATGCAAAACAGCATGCCAATGCAATCGCCAGGGAACAAGGTGGAACAGGTGGTGGGCCACCAACACAGCCCCCACTCACACCCACCGAGGAGCTACTGGCCAGCCTGGGGACACCCTCAGAACAGCATCCACAAACACTAGCTGCCATCGTGGAGGTGGGTGTCTCCCAACCAATGAACCTGGAGTTGCCTGGTAAGTCACTACTGCACATATGACTATTATATCCCATTTAGTTGCATGTGTCACTGTACAATATGTAATGTAACATCATATGCAAGGTATGTTTACACACATGCTGCATACTACAGTATGCTACCCTGTGTATGCACACATGTGCATACTATATGCTATTGTACAAGTGAATGTGTTAACATGCACAGTGCACCCTGTGGCTGTCATACAGTCATGGATAATGTTCAAACTGCTGTGTCAGCCCTATACAGGTACCTCTGGCATTCCGCACAGACATAAGTCCGTTGCAGGTTAGACAGTAATCAGTATCAGGCATGTTAATGCATATATCTATTCGCCATGTGGCCAGTTAACACATGTACACATAATGTATGGTCCAGTCATGATATACAGGTCGCATCTGTCATCATTCACACTGGCTACCCATGTGCAATATATACAAACTAAATGAAACACCGACATGAAACCACAGTATCTGTCATTGCTAGATGTGTGGACAGCTGTGCATACAACGGTGGAGATGTTCAATGTAGGCATATGTACTATACATTGGAACAACACATGTGTGGTATGCAAACAGTACCACACAGTGAGCTGGGATATGGGCAGCCCACAGGAGTCACCATTGTGTAATATGCCCCTGCAATGGGTGCACACATTGTGATGTGCCATCTGACATGTCCCAGACATGTAGTGTTCCGACTGCAATATTGTCTCACTATCCCATAATACATACCCCACATACCAAACATACAACCCGTTGTCTGCATAGTCCTGTGGACAGTGACATATCTGATATCTATGGGTGTATGTCATATGGGACAACACAGACATGTGAGATAGATGGCCATCACAAACATTTGGCCAACACATGTTCACACATGGCCATGGAGGATGGCCAGAGACATGTAGCCACACAGTAGTTGTGATGTATATACACCCTGTTGCACATTGTCCACACATGGTCCAACTATAGCCTTAGTTGATTGATTATATAGTTGATGTGGAACACTGGACATCCTAAAAGCCTGCGCACAGCTAGTGGAGGTGTCACTTAATTCGACCATATTTGTCAATTTTGAATAAAGGTCTTTCTTTTGTACCCGGTTTCATGATCTCTGAAGACATATTGGCTCAAGATGTTGTATCGTTTTGCAGAAACCTCAATCTCAAATTGTTTTTTGGTGATACTGGTAACCACAATGAGGACAGATTTGTATATCACAAATCTTCATTTAATCCACCTATGCACCCATTGGTACATCAGTTCCAAAACAGTATTCTCAAAGATCTTCATTTTTCAAGATATGATGTACGTTTAAAACCCAATAATATTTCTCTGACTGAAAGGGAAGCTATTTTGGAACTACAGAACAACAAAAACATTATCATTTCTGCTGACAAAGGTGGGGCTGTTGTTATTCTTAATTGGTGTGATTATGACAATGAAGCTAAGAGACAACTATTGGATCAGAGATATTATTCTATTATGACCATTAATCCAACTTTCAGGTTTCAAAATCAAATTGAGGAATTCTTACTTTGGGCTAGGGATGAATCTATTATTACCAATGACATTGTACAACAACTCTTGGTACATGATTCAGCTATTCAATATATTTACTTCTTACCCAAGGTTCATAAGGATCCCATTAATCCCCCTGGTAGACCCATTGTTTCAGGAAGAGGGTATATCATGGAACTTCTGTCATTATTTCTCAACAAACATCTTAAGCCCCTACTCAGTTCGATACGTTCTAGACTACATGACACCACCAATTTTTTACAGATTATTTCAGACAGTCAGTTGGAAGAAGATTGGTTGATGTGTACTCTTGATGTTTGTGCCTTGTACACCAACATCCCTCATCAGGCTGGTTTGGAAGCTTTGGCCTATTGGTTAGACAAAGCGGGTTTATATCAACCAACTTTCAATTCTTTTTTGGTTGAATTAGCCAAATTTGTCCTTACAAGTAACGTCTTCTTTTATCAAAACAAATGTTAATGGCAAACGAAGGGTACCGCGATGGGGGCCTCATTTGCCCCTATTTATGCGGACTTATTTATGGCTTATGTAGAACAACAGATTATATATGATTGCCATAACAATTCTCTTTTGGAATACATTGACATCTGGAGACGTTACTTGGACGATTGTTGGATGGTATGGAAAAGTAATATACTTGGTTTACATGAATTCATATCTTATCTTAACAACAACATTTGGGGTCTACAGTTTACTGTTCATTATGATAAGAATACCATCACTTTTTTAGATGTTTCCATTATCAGACTACCTGACCATACTTTAAGCACAGAAGTACATAGAAAGCATCCTGAGTACAACACCATTCTCCATGCTTCTAGTTTCCATCCGCCACATGTTGCACGTAACATTCCCAAATCACAATTTATTTGGATGAAACGCATTTGTTCTCAAGATTCTTCATTCCAATCACAGCGAAAGGATCTTACTGACAGGTTTAGATCGAGGGGCTATGGCATGGGTTACGTTTCCAGTGCCAGTAATCTGGTCAATTCCTTAGATAGGCAGAATTTATTGAGATATAAGGTACATACCAAAAGAAATTCTGCACCATTCAGGTTTATTACTACTTATGCTAGGAATTCTGACCAGTTAATACAGAGTGTGAACAGGCATTAGAACATATTACAATGTGACCATGAAGTAGAAAGTATTATACCTGACAAATGTTTATTTTCATTTCGTAAAGGGAAAAACCTTGGTTCTTGTTTCAACCATTACAAACATGGCTCTATGGATCGGCAACCACAAGTTTTGCAGACCACACTGACAGGTGAACCATTGATAGGTTGTTTTCCATGTGGCCACTGTACCAACTGTGACAGGGTAAACAAATCCAAGCAATTTTCTAGCAGAAATTGCTCATTGGTCTATGATCTTAACTTTTTTGCAAACTGTAATAGTGACTGGGTGGTATATTTGGCTACATGTCAGTGTGGTTCATTTTATGTTGGTCAAACATCTAGACCATTGAGAATCAGAATATCAGAACACATTAGTAATATCCAAAACAAAAGGGCTAATAATGCATTATACAAACATCATTTGGTTCACCAATCTGCCAAGTTTTCTTTTATGATTATTGATATTATCAAAGGTAATAGATCCAATAAGACAGGGTGGCACTCTATTTTAAATACTAAAGAGAAAAAATGGATTGTGAAACTGGGTGGATTATTCCCACCTGGTTTGAATGATCATTTGTGACACAACCAATGAGATTGTAGATGGGTTTATTTAAGGCTCAACAATTATTTTTTTCTGTTTTTACACTGATGAAGGCTGTGATTTGATCTGGCCGAAACCGGTCTGTAATTTTTGTTGTTTCTTATGTTTTTTTAACCAATAAAGGTTTTCAGGTCACTGTATGCTGGCTCTTTCTTGTTTTGTTCAATTGGTTCCATTTGAGCCGTGCATTTCCAACCATGCAGGAGTTCCTTTTTGATGTCTCACTATCCCATAATACATAACCCACATACCAAACATAGAACCTGTTGTCTGCATAGCCCTGTGGACAGTGACATGTCTGACATCTATGGGTGTATGTCATATGGGACAACACAGACATGTGAGATAGATGGCCATCACAAACATTTGGCCAACACATGTTCACACATGGCCATGGAGGATGGCCAGAGACATGTAGCCACACAGTAGTTGTGATGTGTATACACCCTGTTGCACATTGTCCACGCATGGTCCAACTATAGCCTTAGTTGATTTTTTATATAGCTGATGTGGAACACTGGACATCTAAAAGCCTGCACACAGCTAGTGGAGGTGTCACTTAATTTGACCATATTGTCTCAATATCCCATAATACATACCCCACATACCAAACATAGAACCTGTTGTCCGCATAGCCCTGTGGACAGTGACATATCTGACATCTATGGGTGTATGCCATATGGGACAACACAGACATGTGAGATAGATGGCCATCACAAACATTTGGCCAACACATGTTCACACATGGCCATGGAGGATGGCCAGAGACATGTAGCCACACAGTAGTTGTGATGTGTTCACCATATACAGGTGTCAATGATGGGGCTGCATTGCAACTGCATGTTGTAGTTAGGCACAGATGAATTACATACATCAGCTACTGCACATGCATGGTAGCTGCATGCACACCACTACATGTACATGTGTGTTGGTCCTATATTCCTGTCATGTAGTCATGTTTGTATGCATTGCATACATAACACATGGATCGTTTTATGATATGATGGTTGTCATGGGTAACTAGTACAGAGGGAATGTTACCTCAGTCAACATTGCTACCTTATGTACTGTTAGCATTCAACAGCCATGGACCTACCTTCCATGTGCATGCGTGTGATTGCTGCAGCCATTTGTCTGCATGGAGGACAGCAAAAGCTATGCTATGTACATATGTGTTGTGTGTGTGTGGGCCATGTACATATCCATTTCGATTACATGTATGTCATATCCAAACATGAGTGTTCTTTGGTGTACAGCGACAGTCATCTGTTACAGCTGTGTAAGACCCAGGGCCCCTGTTATGTGTAGATCCAACCTGGTAATGAACAGTGGTATCATTGCATTGCATAACACATGATGGAACCCTGTCAGTACATGTGTAGTCTGCACAGTTGCTGTAGACCTATGTACAGTCCATTGGTCATGAGTCACATGGTGTTGTAGTAATGTATGGATGTGTGTTGCTGGTCCAAGGACATGGTGATGTCTGAGAGCTACATAGTAGAATGCGGCATTTACCACTGTGATCTGCACCTGAGACATCTGTGACGGCTCTTGAGTGTGTACTGGTCAGTACATGTGAGTGGCCTTCATGTACATGAGGACAGTAACACCAAACTGTGCCCTTCCGTGTTTAGAATCCATGTGCATGCAAGACAACCCTTCGCTACTACTAAGTGTGTGAGCATGCCCAGTACGCCGTTGTGTAGATGGACACACAGTACATTCCAAACTGTGCCCTTCCATGTTTAGAATCCATGTGCATGCAAGACAGCCCTTCGCTACTACTAAGTGTGCGAGTAACATCAAACTGTGCCCTTACATGTTTAGAATCCGTGTGAATGCAAGACAGCCCTTCGCCACTACTAAGTGTGTGAGCATGCCCAGTACGCCATTGCGTAGATGGACACACAGTACATTCCAAACTGTGCCCTTCCGTGTTTAGTATCCGTGTGCATGCAAGGCAGCCCTTCGCTACTACTAAGTATGTGAACATGCCCAGTGACACCTTGTGTCGGTTATGTGCCTCTGTGTATGGGCATGGCCATTGAAATCCTGTATAGCGATGGTGGTCATCCAGGCAACAGATGTCCATACCCCACGTCAGGATGGATTCCTACATTGAACACACTGGTTGGCTGTCTTGAAGGGTGTACTGTCTGTGGTGCATCTCGTATCTATGTAGTGTTGTAATAGTGCTCCGTAGATAGGCAGTTCTCCCGCTCACACCACTGCTATGTGTTTGTCTACGTCTACCTTGGGACAGTAATATGTTTTTAGACTGCTCAGTCTCTATACATTCCCTATCAGCGTCTTTGCCTTTGCGGATGATGTCATCCACCTAGAAGTATGCCTCTGGGAGTGCTGTGTTCCAATAATCTCGGTAGCACGTTCTGTAACTGCATAATGCTGTAGTGTGATAAGGTAGTTAGATGTAAGTTCAACTGCCAGCCCTGCCAAGTGTGTGTGTGTGTATGTGTGTTTCCAGCTGCCTGGGGACAGAGTAATGCTTTTAGATGGCTCACTCCCCATACATTCCCTATCGGCGTCTTTGCCTTTGTGGATGATGTCATCCACCTAGAAGTATGCCTGTGGGAGTGCGGTGATGCTGAAACTCAGTAGCGCATTCTGTTATTGCATAATGCTGTAGTGTGGTAGACTAGACAGGTAGGTGCTCGAATCCAAGGCATGGTAGGTGTGTGTGTTTGGCAGTTATACCGTATGTGTTGGTATCTGTGGGTGGCTAGCTGCGGGATGTGTTCAGTGCGTTTTGTTGCTGATCTATATAGTGTCCACAGCCTGCATATTCTGCCAAGACACTGGGTTGTCAACACATACATTTGCCAATAGGTCTGGTGAGTAAATGTCAGCAGCCCTACTCTTACCCTTGATACGGTCTGACCCATGTGACGCAACAAAACACACATGCCTTAATAGTAGCAACACTACATGATGCAGGTGGCACATGTAGTTTCCTTTTCATTCCTGTCTAATGCTTTGCTGATACGTGGTCCGCTGTTGTGATATAAATGCAATATTTACATATGTGTGTACATGTATATGTGTGTGTGTGTGTGTGTGTGTGTGTGTGTGTGTATATATATATATATATATATATATATATATATATGTATATGTCCATGTATATATGTATACAAATAATATATATGATATATGTAGATATAGAGATAGACATAGATGTGAACATATATGTCGGGGGACATCAGGACTATTGAATGTTTGTGCCAGATGATCTGTACGTGATAACCTGGGATCTATGTATATCTGCCATGGCGTAGCGGTAATGCACATCGTCTGTAGTGTGCAGGGTCTTGGGTTGTAGTCATGTAGACACCGGTGATTTTGTTGGTGGGAAGACCATGGGACATCGAATATGGTGATAGTAAGGCATCTGTTGTCGGTTGTGTACGGATCTGAGCAACACTGAGCAGTGGTTATTAATTTGGAGGTTCGGTATGGGTCATATAACTATTCATTAGAAGACTATGCAGATGAGTTTGACAATAGTGTATCCCATTTATCACCAGGGTGTGATGCAGGTCCCTGAAGTGTATGTGTGTAGTCAGCCGGGTGCAGAGCTTGAATATAGTTGACAGCATGGGAGGGGGGTCAGGCATACTGTACATACATTGCAGAACTGTGCCTCAGGAGTGCTCCTGCCTTAGCACACCTAAGCTAGGGGTGTGTCTATACCTGCCTGGTGACATTGGGAGGGATGACAGCAGTGGTGGGGTAGTCAGGGTGTACAGGCTGCACAAACAGATGTTGATCAGCACAATCAGCAGATGACATGGCCAGCCCCTTATCTGAACAGTACGGTAATGTGAGCAGGCAGCATACATACAGGTTTCTTCCGCACTCTACACCACTGGTGTATACCTGTGGGGACATTTCACGACAGAGTCCAACCAAATGAGAAGGGCTGCAGCAGGCAACATATACCAACATGTGCAGGAGGCTGGGGCAGTGAGGATGTGTATGCTGTCGAACAACCCTTACTGGGGTGACATAAGACTTTATAGACCTAGGGTGACTTACCAGTGGCTACATGGGCTGGGGATGGTGGAGCACTATGGGGTGGACAAAGACCTCCTACAGCGGCTTGTTGACTTGTGCCTGCCACACCTGACACATCAAACAGGCCAAGGGAAACTCCTCACAGTGGATACCACGGTATGTGTTGGCCTGGTGTACTAGCCACAGGTAACTCACACAGCACAACTGGGGATATCATGGGTATCTGCATCCAGAATATTGCACCAGTTTACAGATGCCATGTCAACACATTCTAGTGAGCACGTACATGTCTTCAACACACGTGATTAGTAGACCAGCAATATGCATCAGTTCAACCACATGGGTGACTACCCTGGGGTACTGGGTGCTATAGCCTGCACACACATACACATCGAAGCACCACCCGGTGAGCGGGGTAGGGCCTACAGTCACTGCAGGGGCATACCCTCCAACAGCTAGGCCATATGCGATGGCCAGGGCATGAGACTGAATGTGTGTGCTGTCTGCCTTGGAAGCTATGATGATTCTGATATATGGCTTCTGACACAGCTGTACCACACCGATGCCAATATGGACATCCCCTACAGTTTCCTAGTGGGGGATGCTGGGTAAACACTGGTGTCGTGGCTGATGACACCCATCAGCAATGCACACACACCTGAACACTCACACCATAATGAGGCGGATGCACAGGCAAGACATATAATTGTGCATGTGTTTGGGATGCTCAGTTCACGGTTCTGGTATCCGGACACATCCAGTGGAGCCCTGCAGTATTCACTAGCTACATGCATACAAGTTGTTATGGTATTTGCTATGCTACACGATCTTATCCTGCAGTAACAGTTGCAGCAGGAACAGCATGGGGCAGGGCCACACAGCTCAACACCACTGCCAAGGCCTGTACAGGCACAGTGTGACTTGGTGAAGGAACTATCTGAGCAGGGCACAGTCGGCGAAAGCCCATGCACAGTATGACCCTGCCCTTGGCAAAGAGGCAACAAAAGGCGTATGCACTGACACAGTAGGTACCCACGGATTTCCCCTCCCTGACCCGTACACAGTACAATGGATGCCAAACATGACACTACCTGTGCTCGGCCATGTATAGGAGGTGCACTGTGTGCATCCGACATAGGCAGCCCTCCAGCACCATTCTCAGGTCCAGAACACACCAAGGGTATGTCTATTGACCTAACAATTGGCAGTTGTATTAGAATGTGTATTTACCCATTGCTATGGTATGTATGTGAGCATACAAGTGACTGTGGTGGCCGAATGTTAGGGCAGCAGACAGTACACATCCATAGTGGCACCATGACCTCTGTAGCACATACGGGGGTCACAATGGTAGACAGTAGTACACAAGGTGTCCTACCCCACTGCAGATTATGGGCTGACCATCATGTGTGTCCGTACAGCCCACACACGTTCCATGCAGCTGAACAGATGTGGACCAATACAGACAAATGATATACAATGGCCTATTGATATGCCCAATGAATGACCCCAACCCCCTAAGACACACACAGACTACAGCAGGACAGGCAGTTTGATGTAGGTTGTGTAAGCTAGGATGTCCAACACCACTGTGCTGGTATTTAAAGCTGGGAACTGACGTACACTGGTATCCCCCCAACCAGCAATTTAGGTAGGTCCACACACTGACATGGAGTACCTGGCATACCAGTACAGTAGTGGCAGATGTGTACAGCTGTCAGCTGTGCCCCCATCAAACCTACACATGTGACAGTCATGTGCACCACCCATGGTGCTGTGTAGGACTCTGGTTGTGGTTGGATGTCCCCCCACGCTATGTAGCAACTGTCAATGCCACATGACCATTAGCTACCCTGCAGACACAGCATGACACCTGTCTGTGTAGAATGGAGGGGTCAGCAACACAGTACTAACTATCTGGACATGAGACACATGCGATACACTTGACCATACTTGGCATGCTCCCACACATGACGGTATGACAGTAATGTCGGTCAACAACATGCATAAAAGTCATACTGGGCATGCTCACACACTGAAACACAGGACGGCCAGGGATGCATACACCAGTGGCCCGGACATATCTGCAAGTACATTGCTATACTGTTGGATGACTGCACTGTATGGTGTGTGTGTGGTCTATTGTCTGAACATATGCCATGGTCTATTTAAAAAAAATTATTTTTCATATCCTGTTGTTGCATTCTGTTGGTGTTGAAATGACAAGCAATTTCTGTGTTAGATTTTTAACACAGAAATAAACATATTTGGTTATTTAATATTAGAAATAACATTTCTTTTATTGGAAATGCCTTTGAAATTCCGCTTATTGCAGACTCCTAGTTGAGTTTCACTGTTTATTTATTCATTTATTATTGATTCTTCATTATGCATTAGAGATGTGTACTCCTTACTACCTTTTCTGTTAAGGAATGGATATTATATTTGGTTGCAAGCATTACTTCATTTTATTTTCTTTTTAATCGCAAGATTCTGTATGAGTTTTGTTTTACCCTATGAAAAGTTGTTTGCTAAAATGTATTTTAAGGGAAACAAACAGTATTTACACTTGATTAGGTTCTTGAATCTTCACCAAGACATTCTTGGTTACTTTTATCAAGTTCATGTTTCTTTTTTGAAAACTTTTTTTATGTTTGACACCCTGTCTACACTAAGTGGACATTTATTTATGCTTTTAATGTAATACAACTTTAAATGTGAAGGTATGTCAGTGGGTTCAATTAAGGCAGCTGTTTGTAATTTTGTAACACACACCCCTTTTTTGGGTTTTAAATTGTGTTTGATGATTTTTTTCCTTTGTCTGAAGAAGTCTTCCTACTAAGGGAGACGAAAAGCGCTTTACCTTTACATTTTCTAATAAACCTTTGGAGTTTTACACCTGCTGGTTCGGAACATTTTGGTTTGTTTTTTGACAGTTTGTTTTTCTTCAGTTTTGGAATTGTTAGTTGTTCTCATGGCTACCGAACTCAGCTTGTGTTGTTCTGGAGATATTATCACTCAATCTTCTTTGCTGCCTGACTCTGGATCAAATGAAATGATGAACTTAACCCAATTAATCCAGCTTATGAATGAAAAACTTGAAAATCTTTCTACAAGGGTGGATAGTTTGTCACAAACAAACACTTCGGTGAGACCTAAAATCATGGCTAACTGTTCTCCCAGCACTCAACTACAAGGGTGTTCGACTACCTGTAATTGTTCTGGAAACGGAGCTACTAATAAAGGAGCGAACCACACTGGTGTACTACACCCACGACAGAATCAAACTAGCGGTGAAGTTTCCACTTTTTTTAATTCTACAAATGAAGCCTCCTTGGGGCTTATAGGGCTTCCTAACATGACTGAATGGTTAAAGTTACAACCAGTTTTGGGTTCCAACCACAACGAAAGGGTTGGTAGAGGCTCGGCTGGAGGAAGTGAGTCCTTACCATTTAAATTAAAGGAAGTTGACAAGAAAATGTTGAAACTTAAAAAACTACAACTGGAAGTGATTTACTTTGCAGAATGTAAGAAACAGGGAGTAGTACCGAAAGGTTTACGATCTTGGCAGTACCCATCAGGTTTGGAAGCTGGAACAGAATTTTACAATGAACTTCTCTCTTTATTTGACAGACATGGTACCGAACTTATGGATACGATGTGTAAGCATTATGCCATATCCATAAAAAAATTGACAAATGAGGTCACTGGGTTGAATAATGACATAAGGACACACCCAGACTTTATGAGGTACCATTACGATTACAAGAGAGTGTTTTCATCAATTGACCAACAACTAGTTAAGAACTCTGAGGTGAAATTAAAGAAACTAAGACGGGACATTAATGACTACAAAAATGGATCTGCTTACCCTAAACCACCTCCCTCTCAGGGTAAAGGCATTTTTGGTCATCAAACCCAACACAATAACTTTGTGTGTCCTTATGGTAGTAAAGACCCTGAGCCTGCAATGCGAGTAGGAACAGGTGTTGGAGAATTAGATGCATTTGAGGGAGATTGTAGAAATGATGACCCTGACTTGCACCCAGCCAACAATTTGGCTAATAACAACCATTTTAACACTAATGACAGTAATGATTCTTTTTCCAGCAGGGGCCAGAACCATCAACGGAGATACAATATGAGGGGCAGGAAAGAGAACATCAATTACAACAGATAACTTCAGCACCCATCATTTTATCAAACAATACTGGAGACTTCAAAGTGTACAATTACTCTAACTTTAACATTAGACATGAACTTTGTAACCTTTTTAGCAAATGACTGACCTTTGTACCTGATGAGCACTTTGACCTACCAGCGACTTTGATTGACTTGAAGTTATACATCCGAAAACTTAACCTGTCCTTGATTTTCAGAGACAAGCCTTTTGTAGAAGACCCTTTGAGGGTATCTAGTACTTACAATCCACCAATTTGCCCCCCTTTATCTTTGTTTGAACACATGTGTGAGGCCAATTTCAGGGCTCTCTACATGACTAGAAAGAGGAATACCATTAGGAATGTTTCAGACAATGAAGTAGAAGCCTTGAACCTAGTCAGAACTTTACCAGTCAGTGTTTTGAAACCAGACAAAGGAGGTGGGTTGTTGATCATGGACCAAGAGGAATATGATAAGAAAATGTTGGACATTTTGAACAGTAACACCTATGTTAGATGAATATTGCATATAAAAAATTGTTTTCCTTCTTTAGGGACTTATTGATTGAAGGCTTGATCAGCATTGATATTTACAACTATATAGTGGTTCCTAACCCAAAAACACCTAACTTATTTGGTTTACCCAAGATTCATAAAAACCTTCAAAACCCCACTATGAGGGCTTTAGTCAATGCTAGGTCTTCTATTACTTATGCTTGTGCCAAGTTCATTGATGAGTTATTAAAGAAGTATGTGTCCCAAGAGTTACAAATAGTTAAGGACTCCTGGACTTTTTTAGAAAATGTAGACAAATTTGAATACTGTGACAACATTCATTTTCTTACAATAGATGTAGTCGACCTTTACTTCTCCATACCCCACGACATAGGGATTGAATATGTCACCAGAAACCTAATAGCACATGGAGCAGAGAGTGATGAGATCCGTCTAATTCAAGAACTATTAAATGTGATCCTGAACAATAATTATGTTGGATTTAATGGGGGCATGCATAAACAAATAATTGGAGTAGCTATGGGTTCCCCTTGTGGAGCCAGCTACGCCAATTTAGTACTGGCCCAGTGGGAACATGACTATGTATTTAAGGACAACAATTTTCAGAAAGTCAAACTATATAACAGGTTTTTGGACGACATTTTCATTATGTTTCAAGGTAACGTAGGGGATGCAAGCAACTTTGTTGAGGTTTTAAATAATAGCGCTCCATTTTTGAAATTCACATTTACCTTTGGAGAATACACCATTAACTGTTTGGATGTTGAATTGAAGAGAGACGACATCCACAGGGGTTATGTTGCTAAAACTTACAGGAAACCCACTCACTCTAACACTATGTTACATTTTTCTAGTTGCCACCCGCTACACCAGAAAAAATCTGTTTTAAAGGGCCAACTAGTTAGAGCGGCAAGAATGACTACTGAAGACTCCGCCTTCAACGAGGAATGTACCTTGTTGAAATGCATGTTTATGAGTCGTGGGTACCCCAAATCACTGGTGGATGACACAATAGGAGAAGTTTGTAGGAAAAGGGGTTTGGGTTCTTTCAATTCCATTCTGACTTTGAAACAAACCAACGTGAACCTGGCAGAGTCAGATGAAGTCACATTACAGATTCTTGGTGTCCACTCTGCTAGCATGGGTCAAACCATTTTTTCCCAAGAGAAGTACAATAAAAAAAGTTTCATTACTTCTTTTTCATTAGAAGCTAAATACATTAGCAATGTACTTAGAAAGAATTGGCAGTTGTTATCTTTTGAAAAAGAACTCACGGAGAAAATAGGGGACAAACCTGTTATCATTTTTAGAAAGGGCAGAAACCTGAAAAACATTATGGAAAGACCTTCAATAAAGCATACTAGAACTGAAGGCACATACAAATGTGAGACATGCAACTATTGTAAATTTATATCTACAGGGTCCACATGTATAGTGAAGCAACGTCTGTTTAAAGCAAAGGGTTGTTACAATTGTAACTCAGAATCAGTGGTGTATTTAGCTGTGTGCCAGTCATGCCCTGCCTTTTATACAGGGAAAACTGACAGAAAACTTATAAAGAGAGAATTTATGAACATACGTACCACATTAGGAAGAAGAGCAACACTAACGCCCTTGCAAGACATTGTAATAGCAACCCTTCTCATGCTTTCCTTTTTAAAGTTATAGACCAGGTACTTACAGATGAAAGAGGAGGACCCCAACAATTGTTATTAGAAAAAAAGGAACTCATTTGGCAACTTAAAATGAACTCTTACACGTCACCAGGGTTGAATAAAGTTACTTCTTTGACTTGTGTTTTAAAGTTAAGAAACCTGCTAAGATAAGACTTCTTTCATCATTACTTAAACCTCAAGTCTGGTTTTTAAACCTTAATTCACAAATGTTTAACTTGAGAAACATTGGTTTTCTGACCTCTGCAGTGCTTTGCTATACTTTGACCCATACCTTATTTTATTTTATTTTTATTTTTATTTTCATTTTGCATAGTTTCGTTCAGGATTTGTATGTTTTATTTTTGTCAGGTTCTGCATTGTGGTCTGACTTGATTTTTGCTTACTTCTAACACATACACCTTTTTGCGTAAGCAACAATGAGACCTTAATGTTTAGACCCACGGTATTTTGAAGTGCTATGTTTACCTATTGTCAATGTCATTCAACACCAACAGGTGTGGATTTACTTAGGTGTTGCGTTTCTTTCTTTTTTTTTTTTTTTTGTCTTCTGCTACTTTATTTATTACCTTTTTCACACACAGTACAAACTCATTTGCAGAACAATGTGCCGTATTCATGGGCACGATTGTGAACTGATTTTTCATTTGTTTGGCTATCCGCCTTTTTCGCATGCCTAGTACCTGCATGGTTCTTGAATGAAGTACCGTCTTGTGAATCCAGCAGTTTGTTTGTTTTGATTTAGACGTGTCTTTCATGCAATGCCTTGCCATATTTTTTCTGAAACAGCTGCATTTTGATTTGTTTTGGCTGCACTAAAGCTTAGAAAGTGTTCTCATCGCAGCTTGGTGCTTTACCCATTGCTCAAGGAACATTTTAAAAAAAATTCTTTTTCATATACTGTTGTTGCATTCTGTTGGCGTTGAAATGACAAGCAATTTCTGTGTTAGATTTTTAACACAGAAATAAACATATTCGGTTATTTAATATTAGAAATAACATTTCTTTTATTGGAAACGCCTTTGAAATTCCACTTATTGCAGACTCCTAGTTGAGTTTCACTGTTTATTTATTCATTTATTATTGATTCTTCATTATGC
Organism: Protopterus annectens; assembly: GCF_019279795.1. Taxonomy (NCBI): domain Eukaryota; kingdom Metazoa; phylum Chordata; order Ceratodontiformes; family Protopteridae; genus Protopterus; species Protopterus annectens. The sequence continues at coordinate 915,939,079 of NC_056735.1, forward strand.
ATTAGAGATGTGTACTCCTTACTACCTTTTCTGTTAAGGAATGGATATTATATTTGGTTGCAAGCATTACTTCATTTTATTTTCTTTTTAATCACAAGATTCTGTATGAGTTTTGTTTTACCCTATGAAAAGTTGTTTGCTAAAATGTATTTTAAGGGAAACAAACAGTATTTACACTTGATTAGGTTTATGAATCTTCACTAAGACATTCTTGGTTACTTTTATCAAGTTCATGTTTCTTTTTTGAAAAAAATTTTATGTTTGACACCCTGTCTACACTAAGTGGACATTTATTTATGCTTTTAATGTAATACAACTTTAAATGTGAAGGTATGTCAGTGGGGTCAATTAAGGCAGCTGTTTGTAATTTTGTAACACACACCCCTTTTTTTGGGTTTTAAATTGTGTTTGATGATTTTTTTCCTTTGTCTGAAGAAGTCTTCCTACTAAGGGAGACGAAAAGCACTTTACTTTTACATTTTCTAATAAACCTTTGGAGTTTTACACCTGCTGGTTCGGAACCTTTTGGTTTGTTTTTTGACAGTTTGTTTTTCTTCAGTTTTGGAATTGTTAGCTGTTCAAATATCAGACGTAGCACATGGACCGAGTTAGTCCAGATTTTAACATTCTACCTGTGTTTACAGACGCAGGTGTTTGGGCACCTCTGACCACATTATTAGGTTGGTGCTACATAATTTAGGGTTGGGAGTGGTTCCACTACATAATGCAGGGCGGGGGGGGGGGGGGGGTTCCATGTGTTTCCCTTCCCATTTGACTATTTCATTCATTTATAGATACAATTAATATTATTCTGGACATCAGTTATAAATTCACTACATGTATGCAATAGTCCTGTCAACAAATGTGACAGTTGGTTGGTGTACTTAAACCTGCCTTTGTGTGCAGACTGTCTTGCCCTCTTCCGAAAGGTGAAAAGGGTTCTAGATGGGCTCCTCTTGCTATGTCTGCTTAGACTCCTACTACTCAGAAGCCTCCTTTTCCAGACAAGACAGGTTCTGCCTTACTGTCTGCTTCCCTCCATTCTAAGTCAGGTTCCTTTATCTCTCTGTCTTTCCCTATCTCTTCCCAACTAGTATGTGTATGGACCTATGTGATACTCGGGGACTCATTTCTACAGTGACAGGGACAAGGCTATGACAACTCAGGGACAATCACGGACACTTCTACCATATTAGTACTATTAACTTGGAATGTGTTGACAGATTCGTAATACTACTAATTTTCTGCAGTTAAATGCATCTATTACTCTTCATTGTTGTAAGTAGTCATTCTCATTCAACACCTTTCCTCCTAAGGTCACTGGCTTTGTGAGTGGTTAAGAGGCTGGCCAGTTATTGTGCAAATGCTCTGACCATTGGTAGCGTTGACATTGTCATATGTACAGGTTGGGATATATTCTGGGGAATAGGGTTGCCACCTTTTCAAATGGCCAAGATGGGACATTTTCAGAACACACATCAGATTTTACAGGCCGACACATATCCACGGTCAGTACAAAGGATAGAACTTTACTTATTTGCCTAAACAAAAGCTTATTCTTGTAGCAGTTTAGTTGTTTATTCTGTTTCTTGTAACATTTAGGTATTTTAGATACAGAAATAATTATTTTATGCAACTATTACATAACATATGGGACATAATGTGGCTCCACTGATTCCCCTTATCAAAGGACTCCCCAAGATACATAAAGGGGTATATCCACCGCCCTTACGACCTATAGTGTCTGGAAAGCTTTGGGTTACTGAGCATGCATCCCAGTTTGTGCAGTCGAAGATAGGCCCCATGGTTGGTATTATATCTACCATATTGAAGAATTCCTTTAATTTATTGGAAGATCTGAAAGATACTTCCTTACTTAGAAACTTAAGGCATGATACTTTGATGGTTAAACTAGATATAAAGAGTCTATTCACTAGTATACCCAACGAATTTGGTATTGATGCGGTTAGGAGTTGCTTAACTGAATTTAGCAATTTGGATAATAATGACCAGCTGACGGTCTGCACTCTCTTGGATATAATATTGAGTAACAACATTTTTCTGTTTCAGGATAGAGTCTATAGGCAAACACGGGGGGGTGGCCATGGGCACCCCCTGTGCCAATGCCTATGCTAATTTAGCAGTATATCAGTGGGAAAAGATGCACATTTTCAATGATGAAAGGTTTAAAGCTAATGCCATCCTATACAGACGTTTTGTAGATGACATTCTTCTCTTTTGGAATGGAAATATTGAGTCACTAAACAACTTTGTAGATTTTATGGGATCAACCACGACTTTCCTAGAATTTACATATGAATACTCCTCTAAAATGGTGAATTTTCTTGATATCACCATTATTAAGAATGATCTGAATGAGATTACAACTTCTCTGTATAGAAAACCCTGTTGGAGGAATGGCATCCTCCATTTTGAGAGTATGCATCCCAGACATATTTTTCCCAATGTGGTTAAAAATCAAATGTCAAGGGTTATTAGACTATGTACTAGTGTAGAAGATGAGAGTTACTATATGGACCTTCAGGCTAAATGTTTTCTGGATAGGGGATATCCATCCCAGTTAATAACGAGTCAGAGAAACAATGTTACATCTACGTTTGGGGCAGCATCAAGGAAATGGTTCTCCGGTAACTATTCCGGAAATGCTAAAGGGAAAGTTCAATATGATATTAGATATACAAATGATGTAAGTTACATAAGAGATATTGTTTGTAAGAACTGGAAGCTACTTAGTATGGACAGAGATTTACTAAAAATAGTGGGGAAGAGCCCAAGCTTTAGATATAATAACTGTTTAAATCTTAAAAGGTTGTTATGCAGGGAGAAGGTGAAAATTGAACCCCTAGATATTAGGATGAAATTTAGGCAGGGTACTTTTCCCTGCAGGAAATGTTGTGTATGTAAGTTCATTTCCGTTGCTCAGAAATTTGAACTTATAGAGTTAGGTGTTGTTTTTGAACCAAAATTCTATGCTACATGTGATACAACCAATGTCATTTATTTGGCCACATGTGAAAGCTGCGAAGCCTACTACGTGGGAATGACTACACGTAGACTTAAGGACCGCGTTTATAACCATGTGTATGATATAAGAAAAGCAAACACCACTAATGTATTAGCCAGACACTGCCAACAGTTTCCATCTCATGTCTTTAAGTTTAGAGTTCTGCAGATATTGCACCCTAATAGAAGGGAAGGGGATATAGTAGGGGCCCTTGAATTGAATGAATTAAAATGGATTCTAAACCTTAGGGCTCATATAGAGCCTGGTTTGAATTCGGCCCTTAGCATTAGACCTGCACTTTTATGAATTAATGAAGGTTGCTTTTTGTATGTTTCATAATGTTATTTAACATTGATTATTATATGCACATGCAATTAGATGCACTCTCATATTTATTATAAGAGTTTTAACTGTTTTTATTATTGGCTTCTTGTTTCACCCTTCCCTTTTCTTCCTCTTGTTTGCTTGACTCCCTCCATATTCTCTCTTTCCCAGTTTCTTTACCCTTTTTTCCCTTCCTTTTTCTTTTCATTTCACCTTCCCTTCCTTCCACCCTCCCCCCCTTCAATCTTCCATTTCTATTTCTTCATTTTGTCCCTTCTTACCCTTTCATAGCTATCCTTATATTCTCTTCATGTTTATTTACATTTCTGCTTTTAATATAATGTACACACTTCATTCTCTTTTCTACACATAGAGATTTTTATTTCATTTTATTCTGCATATATTATATTGTATTGTCCATCACCTACACTCGTTGCCAACTGAGGTTTTTACATGGTTTGTTATGACTTAATGTGGTTTATGTTGATTAATTTCTGATGGTGACTTTGTTTTGATATATACACATTAGTAGGGACATTTTATATTAAATTCTCCGGTCTGGACAACGTGGTTTCTTTTAAGGCAATGTAAATAGATGTATACGTATATTTTTTGACTAAGCTTGGTTATCACTAGAGCAGGCACCAACAGTTTGATACTACCAAACCATGACGAGCATTGTAAATGTGCATTAAATTACTTGATTGTCCAAATTAATTGTTAATTAGGGTGTGTGCTTTGTATATAAGGATAAGGAATTGTCCTGTGTAATGTAACCTGATGAAGCGCACTAGGAAAGTGCGTGAAAGCGCTTGTTCTCCTCTCTAAATAAATTGTTCATTTTATTTATCTTCATTCGTGGTGGCTTCCAGTGATTTACAAGACATAATTATGTCCTACAATCTCAGGACTTTTGCCATTTTTAATATTTTTTGTCAGGACACAACTGCCCAAAGAGGGACTGTCCCTCGCAAAGTGGGACAGATGGTAACCCTACTGGGGACATTAGATTATTTAGGCCAACACATAGCCATGGTCAGTGCAGGTTTAGAACAATCAATAGTTTCTTAGCTGTGAGCCTATACCTTTAGCACTTTTGTTGTTTGCCTGTTTCTTGTATGAATTATGTTTATTCTATCCTGACGTGACCGCTTTAGGCAACTGTTACATGCAGTATGGTACATAGTTATTTCCTACAATCACAGGACATTTGGCATTGTATCATTGTTGGTCAGGTCACCCCTACACACACATTAATTGTCCCTCACACAGTGGATCAGGGAGTATCCTGTTTATGTCAGTGCCTTCAACACCCTTATACCATGTGCCACTATGCGAATGTGTGCAATATATTCTCTCGCTTATTCGTGTCGGAACACGTGCGTCACGGGCAGGTGTTTGATCCTGGGTAGTAGGTTCTGCATGACCATCTAGGGCTGGACAGTCTCATGCACCACTACTGCACATTCCAACTTGTGTCCAGATGTCTACAGGACTGGACATCGTGTCTTCATACCCATTCTAATGTTTACACAGGTTACTTATCCCATGAGGGATATCCAAAAATTTAACAAGACCGATAATAACAAGACCGATACCGACCATTCTTCTAGCATTATGAAAATGTGCTGGGGGTTTTACATGCAAGGGATACATAGTTTGCAATCCTGAAACTGCCTAGGGTGACACTACCTACTACATATATGTAGTGGTCACTATGTGTAGATGTGGCTGTGCCAAACTAGTAGGCCAAGTATGTCTGGATTTGGTGGACGTTCAGGTATGGGGGCGGGTTGTGTGATGTGGAGGGGATGCTGGGTAGTCCATTATGCATCCATGTGTGTTGCATTTAATATGACCAGTTCCATCCGGACCAATCTGTGGGTATGTGCTGGTGACATTTTTGTACATTTGTATCGCATATTTTAATATTCATATGTTTGTGGGATTGTGTTCTACAGTATGGCCTGTCTGATTGTATTGCAGATATGTATACATGTTTTTGTGTTTCTTTCTGCTTCACCCGCTGCTCCCTCATACACCTCCGGTTCACCTATTCTGCATACGACACAGTCTCGCCTTTCAGGATTATACCATTACCATCCCCCCACACACATATTCCTGGCACTCCATCCATCACTGCTTTGGTTGATAGTCCATGACACGGTCAAGGTAACACATTGCATACCCTGCATATGTCAGGTACCTGTATGGTTGTGTGGACTACCCTGCCATGTTTGACCTTCCACATGCTATACCTCACGCACATAGGTACACACCCATACTTAACTTTCATGACATGGTTGGTATACCCGGGTAATACCCGATCAACTGTGACACATCCTGACAAGTTCGGCTTGGACCGCAGATGTGCGGATTTTGGCCGACGGTTCTAATCATTGGTAGGATGCCACCTTTTCCTATTTCCAGGACGGGATATATTCCGGACACATATCCGATTGTACTGGACAACACGTACCCACAGTCAACGCTACGGATAATACTGTTCCTTTAAGCCTACATGTTGCCTTATTGTTGTAGCAGTTTATATGCTCCTTCTGTTTCGTGTACATGCTTATTCAATTTCCTGTCACATATGGTATGTTAAATACGGACATACCTATTGTATGTGACTATTACATGCGTTGTGGGATATAATTCGGTCATATGGTCGCTAGATATTTACATTTATCGTGTTTTTTGTTATGGACACATCTTCCCAGCTGTGTACCCTCCCTCACAATATGGGTCAGCTGGTGACCCTGACCATTGGGCTGGACGTACCTATTGGTGGCGTGCTAACATATGATGCGTTTCACTTCCACTTGGTATAACTATCTACACTGCGTTGGACTACGGGCACACGGTTTTCAATGTCATTTGTTCGCGAGATAGGGACCCGTTATTCCCTACAGTACATTTGTGTTTGCTTCTTCATTTTGTGTTCGCAGGAACTGTCTTGCATGCTTTGCATACGTTTCAGTATCCATGGACACTGACAGATGTGATTACTATTGCTTGCAAATTGTTATATGCAAGCATTTTAGGTTGCTTGTCGACAGCTGACATTTCCACGCCTCCATGCGACACTTCAATATGCCCTATGCACTCGCGCTTCTTTCCTATGCACGTGGCTGTGGCGGCAGCACGCCTTCATTAATATGCATTTGGCACTACTGCACCATCTTCATGCCACACAGTCGGCGCAAGCCTAACGCTGGCCTTGCACCGAGCTTCATGAATCCTTAGGTTTGTCCTTACCATAGCCATAATCTTGCACTTTAGAGAAAACACTACCCTTGTTCTGAAAATATATGTCTTCAGGTGTGTCATCACTGATTAATGCTTGTTTATTACTTGTGTATTTTGGTAAGTCTCTCTCTCTCTCTCTCTCTCCCTATATATATCTCAGATGCTTTTTGCACATGAGCTGTTGTTACATTCTCCCTTTAACTGCTGTAGAAACAGTGCATCCCTACTTTAATTACTCAGAAAACTCATATTTGTATGGTATAAGACTTTTCTGCATCCCACCTGATTTACCTGTTGCAACTGGTCAATTATGTTTTGATATAAATCAACAAATAGGAAATGCTAACAAGCTTTGTTCTGTCACTAGATAATACAGCTGCATTCACTGTTATCTGGGAAACTATAAACATACTGAGGTATTCATCACATTTATGTCTATTACCTTTCTACAAGAGCATGTACTGCGGTGGTGGTGCTGCAGTAGCGTTGTCGCCTCACAGTAAGACGTTGTCCTGTTCGATTCTCAGCTAGAGCGTCTTCTGTGTGGAGTCATGCGTGAATGGGCGTACCTTCATTGAAGGTTGTGCATCAGGGCCAGCAACTCGGCATGTAAAAATCTACTGCCAATCATTAGCGGACCGGAGTTCCGCTGTGGCGACCCCTAACCGGGAAAAGCCAAAAGACACAACTACAACAACCTTTCTACAAGAGCATATAAAATTAAATAAATATTTAACCTGCCTCTACTCAAAGACAAATTAGAAAACTGAGTATTATATACAATTGTTTTAGAGTCATATTTTATCAGGAAACCATCCCTTTATATTTTAACGTGATGTTACAGATGTAAATGTCTGAAAGTAGGCTGCAACTGGATTATAGTGAGACAATTTACCATTGCATGACTAATAAACTAAAATGAAGATTCTGCAGACTGAAGTTTATGGAATTTGTTGATCATAGGAACTCAGAACTGGAAGAAAGACTCATAACTTTGTACCAGCTTGTAAAGAGACAAAAAATATCGAAGCATACCGTTATAAGTCAGAGGATATGTAGTTTTTATAATAATCATTGGAACTATACACATGGCATATATAAATCTAAAAATCCTGTACTGGTAACTGCATGTAAATTCTTTTCCCAATACCGTTACCCTTCAAATGCAGAAATGCATACATTTCTCTGTCAGCACTGTGCTATTAAACTACTATCCCCTGGATTCTCTATACCTTGCATGGCATACAAGATTCATGCAGAAGCTCTAGCAGGCAATATGTCTGTCGTGCAATCCAGAAACAGCCTGCAGGGGCGTGCACGAGTGCTCCTGCACTAATCCTGCATGGACTAAGCCCCTGTATGCAAATCACCCCATTTGCAGGAGAAATCTATGCAAATGAGGTGAATTTGCAATCCAGGAAGCTTGCAAGCAGCTGTGCGGGACTAGTGCAATCTGCATAAATGTACTCGTTTAGTAACCTAGTAATTTCTGCAAATTCCAAAAAGGAGCTGTAACAGCTCCAAATAAAGGTTGCATATCATGTAGTAAGTATGCCAATGGCCAAGTATAAGGCCATTGGCATTGCAAACAGTGAAAAAAATACTAAAATCAACTTTTATTTTTTTTTAGCTGATCTCAATTGTTTAAGCGTAGGGCAGTGGCGTGCAAACGGGATGGGGGAAAATAAAATAAACCTAAATTAACCATTCTAATTAAAATCAGTATTCTGCCATACAAGTCAATGACAGTGAGTAGTGGTTGCTAAGGGGGGAGGCTCAGTGTGAGGCATGTAACTATGCATTAGCAAACAATCCTACGCAAATGAGGAGAATGATAGTGAATCCCAGTTTTCCCCAGCATGTGAGTCAGGTCCCAACAGTGTAATAGTAGGAATAGCTTGGTGCAAGCCTAGGAGTTAGTTGACATCATGGGGGGGGGGGGGTGTCAGGCATACTGTAAGTGGATTTGAGCCCTGTGGCTCGGGTATCCTCCTAGCTTAGCACAGCTAAGCTAGGGGGTGTGTCTAAACCTGCCTAGCCCTCTTTACATTGCCTAAGTGGGTGTGCATGCCACACACCAGGATTTAAAGGAAGAAAAAGAAAGTTAAACCAGGAAATAGTAGCACTGTGCACATTTGAGCACTCTGTTTGTGTGGAGTGCCCCAGGGCTTAAACAGGAAGGCAATGGGAAGGGAAAACAGCAGTAGGAAGGTAATCAAGGAGCACTAGCATAGCTGGCAGGTGAAATGTATCAGAATCAGCCAATTACACAGGCAGCAGACCAGCCCAGCCCAGAACATTACTATAAACTATGTAAACACCTTCCCGTCTGGTTTTTCCCACACTCTACACCACCAGTGTATACAAAGGGGGAACTTTTAACAACAAACCTACAAAATGAGAAGGGCTGCAGCAGGCAACATAGAACAACATGTGCAAGAGGCTGAGGGTGGTGAGGATGTGAATGCTGCCAATCAACCCACAGTGAGGAGACGGAGAAGACTGTACAGACCCAGGGTAATCTATCAGGGGCTACATGAGCTGGAGATAGTGGACCACTATAGGGTGGACAGAGACTTCCTAAAGCAATTTGTTGACCTGTGCTGGCCACACCTGACTCACCAAACTGACTGAGGGGAACCCATCCCAGTGGATACCAAGGTATGTGTAGGCCTAGGAATACTAGCCACAGGTACCTCCCAAAGCTCAACTGGGGATATCATGGGGATCTCACAGGCATCAGCATCCAGAGTATTCCACCAGTTCCTGGATGCCATGTCAGCACATGCCAGTGAGCACGTATATTTCTTCAACACCTGTGAGGTGTTGGCCAGAAATATGTGTCTCTTCCTCCAAATAGCAGAATACTCTGAGTTAGTAGGTGCTATAGACTGCATGCACATATGCATCAAAGCACCACTCAGTGATCAGGGTAAGGCCTACTTCAACTGCAAGGGCATCCCCTCCATCAACTGCCAGGTCGTCTGTGAAGCCCAGGGCATTATAATGAATGTATGTGCTGGCTGCCATGGAAGCTATCATGATTCCCACATATGGCATCTGACACAGCTGTACCAGAGATTTGCCAATAGGGATATCCCCTACAGTCACTTAGTGGGGGATGCTGGTTACACACCGGAGCCATGGCTCATGACACCCATCAGAAATGCACACACACCTGAACAAGAACGCCATAATGAGGCACATGCACAGACCAGACTTATAATGAAGCATGTGTTTGGGATGCTCAGGTCATGGTTCCGGTGTCTGGACACATCGAGTGGAGTCTTGCAGTACTCACCAACTACATGTACCCAGATTGTTATGGTATGTGCCATGCTACACAATATGATCCTGAGGAAACAGCTGCAGCAGGAACAGCATGGGGCAGGGCCACACAGCCCCCCACCAATGCCAAGGCCTGCACAGGCACAGAGTGACACGAAGGAGGAACAACTTGAGCCTGCCCTAGTAGGCAGATGGAGGTGTGCCCAGTATGCCGAGGCTGCAGCAAAGAGACAATGCATAGCACATACACTGACACAGTAGGGACCCAGGGGATGACACCTCTCTCTGACTCACACATACAGTAAAAGGGATGCCAAACATGGCTCTACCTGTGCTTAACCATGTATAGGGAGTATACTATGTGCATCTGACATATGCAGCCCTCCAGCACCATCCGCAATTCTGGCACACCCTCAAGATAAGTCAATCAACCTACCAATTGCAAAATGGAGTAGAATGTGTCATTACCTGTATCTATGGTATGGATGTGAGCATGCAAGGGAATTGGGTGGCTGAATGTTATGACAGCAGAAGGTAGACACCCATAGTGGCACCATGACATCTGTAACACATACTGGAGTCACCATAGTAGCCAGTACTACACAGGGTGACAAAACCCACTGCAGGAAATGTGCTGGATGACATGTATGTCCATATGACTCACACACGCCAGTCAGGGCGGTTCACATACCCAACAACAGTCTCAGCCAGCAGGACAGGTGTAGACAAACCCAAGCAGAGCCTGTGCTATGGCCCCTGAATGATGGTTATGGTTAACCTCCCCCCAGGTCTACACAGACAGACTACAGCAGGTCAGGCAGTGGGATATTAGTTCTGAAGGGTAGGAAGTCAGACACTAATATGTAGGGCAACCAAAGCTATGATCTGTAGTACACTGGTATACTGGTACACTGTGAAATACACCTTTGGGAGAGTTGTAGCCCAGTAATCTCCATAGTGCATCCCATAATTGCATACTGCTGTAGTATGATAAACTAGTTAGGTAGGAGTTCAATCCCAGACATGGCAAGTGTGTGTGTGTTTGTGTGTTTCTCTGTCTGTATAGAGAGCAATGCTTTTTAGGGTAGTCACACTCCCTACAATTGAAATGCTCTACTTTTGTAAGGCTGCTGATGTCATCCACCTATAAATACATCTCTGGGAAGGTTGTATCCTAGTAATCTCCATAGAGCATGCCATAACTGTGTACTGCTGTAGTGTGATAAAATAGGTAGGAGTTCTAATCCCAGCCTTGGCATCTGTGAGTCTGTGTAGAGAGCAATGCTTTTTAGGGTAGTCAAACTCCATACAATTCATATGCTCTACTTTGTCAAGGCTGCTGATGTCATCCACCTAGAAATACACCTCTGGGAATGTTGTAGCCCAGTAATCTCCGTAGCATGTCCTATAACTGTGTACTGCTGTAGTATGATAAATTAGTTAGGTAGGACTTATAATCCCAGACATGGCAAGTGTGTGCGTGTTTGTATTTGTGTCTGTCTGACTCTATCTGTGTAGAGAGCAATGCTATTTAGGGTAATCACACTAAATACAATTTGAATGCTATACTTTGGTAAGGCTGCTGATGTCATCCACCTACAAACAAACCTCTGGGAAGAATGTAGCCCAATAATCTCTGTAGCACATGCCATAACTGCGTACTGCTATAGTGTGATGTAGAACTCTGGTAGGGTTCTATTCCCACCCATGACAGTTCTGCATGTTATGTGTGTGTTTCAATGTCTGTGTAGGAAGCAATGCATTTTTGGCTAGTCAGACTCAGTGCATTTCAAATGCACTACTTTGGAAATCCTGCTGATGTCATTCACTGTAAAATACACCTTTGGGGAATGAGTTCTTCAGTAATCCCCACGGTGCATCCTATAAGAGCTTCATGTTGTAGTGCAATATAGACCTCTGTTAGGGGTTCTATACCCACACATGTCTGTTGTGGATGTTTTGTGTGTGTCAATGTCTGTGTAGGGAGCAATGCATTTTATCCTAGCTGCACTCACTACAATTTGAATGCCCTACTTTGGCAATCCTGCTGATGTCATTCACTGTGAAATACACCTTTGGGAAGTGAGTTTTCCAGTAATCTCTGTGGTGCATCCTATAACAGCTTCATGCTTTAGTGCGATATAGACCTCTGTTATGGGTTCTATACCCACACATGTCGGTTGTGGATGTTTTGTGTGTGTTTCAATGTCTGTGTAGGGAGCAGTGCATTTTAGCCCAGCCACATTCACTACAATTTGAATGCCTACTTTGACAATCCTGCTGATGTCATCCAATGTGAAGTACACCTTTGGGGAAGGAGTACTCCAGTAAGCTCCATGGTGCATACTATAACTGCGCACTGCCTTAGTGTAATAAAATAGTTAGGTTGGTGTTCTAATTCCAGACATGACATGTGTGTCTGTGTTTGTAACTTTTATCCTGTGTGGAGGTGGTTGTGAGTGTGTAACAACTGGGCCCAATGTGTAGCAGGTTTTGCAAATTTCTTATGTGGCGGACCTAGTATATATCACAATGTACACCGTATAGGGATAACAGATGTAAAATAGCTGAGTGGCTGGGGTGCTGATCCATACTCATACATGTGACATCAAGGCCAGGCAAACAAAGTTAACGACCCTAGTATTAGCCGTGGAACACTCTCAACCCATGTCTCACTCACACACACACACACACACACACACACACACACACACACACACACACACACACTTGCCTAGCAACAGCTGCTATGTTGGCAGTACACTGCATATTGCCCACTGATAGTAACTATGCAGTGATTGCAGTGGCCTACAGAGGGCATGGCACCCTCTCCATCTGTCCAGTAGGCATGTTCATGCAGACAATACACCTTCCCCATGTTCCCCACTGGACACCTGCAACACCTGTGGTGCCATCAAATGTCTGAAAACATGCCCTGTATGGACAGATACTACTGACACAAGGGAATGCTGTTAGCATGCTATCAATGTAGGTGCATGGTAAACCTGCTATCCATTACCAGTTCCCACCACATGAGGTCAGGACTGGCACATCTGATGATAATCTGTGTACACAACAAGGGCCAGACACCCCAGGTACAGTTCCACATATCACTGTACATGCATGTGGGAGGTGTGCACATCACAGACACCGTCCATGTCATGGACTAAGGAACACATACATGGCAAGCAATGCACAGCATTGCCCACATGCAATAGTCACCCAGGTAACTGGATGGTGAATACAATACCCACCTGTGTGGGAAAATCCAATATCTACACCTCCGAGCCACAATGCAGACCTTTGTCATGTGGCCTGATGCCAAGGTGTGCCCATCACCTAGCCTTGTATAGCCATCTGTCACAGCTGACCACTACACACCTGTAAATAAATGCACCCATGCATGTCAGTACTGGCACCCTGTGTGTGTGTGTGTGTGTGTGTGTGTGTGTGTGTGTGTGTGTGTGTGTGTGTGTGTGTGTGTGTGTGTGTGTGTGTGTGTGTGTGTGTGTGTGTGTGTGTCTGTGTGTGTGTGTGTGTGTGTGTGTGTGTGTGTGTGTGTGTATGTGTTGTATGATGTCTATGTTCACATTCACACTCACTACAACCCCCAGTGGCATACTGAAGCATGTTGTCTGATGTCAGACACCTCCCCATACCCTTTGCCCATATAACCTCAGTATGACCCATATGGTGCATGCGATACCTGCACAGTAATGTGTTGTGGCAATCTCACTAGTGAGGGGTTATTTTTCTGGTCCTGCCAAGTGTGTCAATGTGTGTGTGTCCCTGTGAGACTGTGGTTGTGTTGTCGCTGGCACCTGTTCATGCAGATAGGCACATATATTACAACTACCGTATAGCTACCATATCCCTGTTGCAGATGTCATTTACCATCACATATAAATTCTGAGGGCTCCACAAATTCTTACCTATGTGGCACATCCAATAACTGCATAGAAATATTTGGCAGGGGTTTGATAGCCTGTGCTGGCAGGTGTGTGACACAAACATGCTTAAGTTTTACTCTTCTACCCCTCACTGACCTGCCTTTGCCTCTGTCTCCCTCTCTCACTCCCTCTATGGTGGATGTGGAGACCTACGCCTGCTTTGCTTAGGCAGCAGCATGTGTATTTTAAGTGATGCTCATGATCAGCTGATGGTCTCTGCACAAATTGCAGCCATCCCCTAGCTGATCGTATGTGGAACAGCTGTGGTAACATTCCCATAGCCAATTGCATGGAAACACACTCCAATATCTAGGAACATCATGTTGGTGTTGGGCCTTTTCATTCACTGTGAGCAGGAACTAGATCTGTTGTTTAGCAAACAGCATCTCAGATAGATTGGGGATTTACCTCTAACAAAATACACTGTGGAAACAGGGCAACACACAGGAGGGGGGTGTGCCTGACTTGACTACCGACTGTAAGTGTTGTTATACTGCATTTGGAGTAATGTTGGTTTAACAGTGTGTGTGTGTGTGTGTGTGTGTGTGTGTGTGTGTGTGTGTGTGTGTGTGTGTGTGTGTGTGTGTGTGTGTGTGTGTGTGCGTGTGTGCGTGGATATGGCTGTCCTACATGTTTTAATACCTGCTATGTCAGTCCTATGTTTTGAGGAATACCCATCTGTAGGGTCATCTGCAGACGTGGCAGTGTGTGGTGCCTTTGGTTTCATGTGTTACCTACAGAGCATCTATCTGTGAACTGCAGAAGGTAGTGTGAGGATTTTAGTCTGTAGAATCTGAAAGCCATGATAGTTACTGACTTCATATCCCTCATAGGACATATGTTGGAACACACCCTGTTACAACAGTAAATGTATGAGGTTATCACAACAACATGTCAATATTGGTCCTGTGTATGTGCTTCCAGCCACAACACTGTCAACTTTTTTACATGTGTCATGCATTAAGAGGAGCATATGTGCTATATTGTATACCATAATTAGTGTCATCATATCTAATAATAAGTCAGTGAGATATCAAACTGATACACATGTTATGTACAGTAGGGGTTATATGTGATGACATAACCTGGACATTCTGTGGTTGTTTGTACAGTACTGAGGTCTGTGTACTTATGGAGAATGTCAACAGTGTGTGTATTGTTAATATGTCCTTTGGCCTGTGTATAGACTGTGGTAGATGTCATTGTTCTAGGTCCCATCCTATCTGATGTTACATGCTGCTCCACTGTATGTTACAGTATTGGCTTACATCGGCCCAGTATATGTAGGGTTAGTCTGTGAGTGGCACATATGAGGATGGTATTGAACAGATAGTCCATATACTGTAATATTATGCTAGCTTACCATATGTGGCTGTGGCTGTGTCCACATTGTTTGTGGTTATGCACTTTCACACAGGTGTACATGCCTGTAGAGCCTGCTATATATGCAGGTACATGTGCATTCCCCATAGGAGATGTAGGCCAGTGTTGAGCCAGTCTGCCTGTAGCCTGCACAGTGTATTGTTACATGTCTAGCAGCTTAGTATACGTACCCAGTGAGATGTCATGTCCAGATACTTGCCAGATGTACTGCTGCTAGGCCTCCCTTAACAGTCATGCATGTCAGACAGTGCAGTGGGATGCTGTACAGATGTATGTCAATATCTAGTGGATAGTATGTAGCCATGCCACCCCTGTACCAGTGGTTATTATGTGTCAGGGCAGACAGGGGTGTGTGAATGCATAAGTTATGGAGGCAAATGTATACCAGTCATTATATGTTATACCCATCTACATGGCTGTTAACATCCATATTGTCAGGCTTGGTCCACATGTTTTACACTAAGGAGTTCTGTGTATACCTCTGGACTGTGCAGAGTGTGTCAGAATGTCCACATACATTGGCAAATATTTCTGCTGCTGTCCACAGGGGCATTACATGCTAGCAGCGGTACTGTACTATGATGTCCTTAGGATGACTGTCAGTAGCCGATGGGGCACATGTGAAAAGCAGATGTGACCTCCTACACACACCATGTCTGTGAAGACAATCCCTATTACAGTAGCAATAGTCTATTAATATACTTGCTATACATACCTGACATCCCCTAGCACTATAAAGGTGGGACTATAGGGGCTGAGGTAGGGCTACACTCCATGTTCGGAACTTATGGTGAAAATATATGTACATATAATTATCCAGATATCTATATATATAATTACACATATACATATTGACATATATAGATGGGTATGTATATGTACATAGATATACATCTACACACCCAGATATATACATATACAGAGCAATATATGTCTACACATATACAGATATACATATACATATACAGATAATGATACATATGCACATATACGTATGGATATCTATAGATATATTGACAGTAGTAGGTATATCAGAATAGATATGTATGCACATATATAGATATCTACATATATACCAAGATAACTAAGTATATATATATATATATATATATATATATATATATATATATATACATACAAAGATATGTACACATGGCCATGGCCATATATATGTGGCACTATGCAGATGTGTATACAGACATATGTATGAGTATATATGTGCATGTACATGTAGGCATATATAGACCTATGATATGCATACAGCCATATTCCTGTCATGAGTAAATGTCATGGTTGTGTATACCTCCCACATGTATCTCACTGTATGTATTTGCTATGTGCACATTATGTTAAAACAACATATGTGATGCAACAGTCATATTAATAACAAGGACTACACAAGGTAGGAACTACAAGCAAATGTTCAATACTACACATATGTGTATTGACAGCTATATTGGTAAAACAGTTTTGAGCAGCTTTAAGCACGTTTGCGTGGTTTGGTAAAGGAAAGTGGTGCTAAGCTATGGGTAAACGTACAAGCACTTACACAGTTTAGGCAGCACTTACTAGTCTGCAAATCAGCTTAGCTGTTATATTGAAGCAATGCTGATACTTGCTAAGCATAGCTTATCCCTGGTAACCAGTACACACAACCCAGTCTGATAACCTGCAATAAGTATATGTGATGCCATGTACAATACATGCACCTATGTGCTGTCTTTACAGTAGCAAGGGGTGTGAGTGTCATGTGTAGGACACAGACATATATGAGGCCTGTACAGCACTATTATCCATGTGAATGTGTTTCATACAGGTGTAGTAGTCCAGGGTAAGTATTGTCATACTGGCATGTAGTGTATTATGTCAGTACTACTGTTGACAGTGCTAACCCAGGCAAGAGCAGAGTGCTTAATGTAGTACTGACAGCAGACAAACCTGCAAGCATGGCTGGACACT
Source organism: Protopterus annectens (assembly GCF_019279795.1). Lineage (NCBI taxonomy): Eukaryota > Metazoa > Chordata > Ceratodontiformes > Protopteridae > Protopterus > Protopterus annectens. The sequence goes on from NC_056735.1 coordinate 915,956,260, forward strand.
GAGGCCTCCCTGTTGTATCCCTGGTGTGTGAGCTGTGTCACAGTATATACCCCTTACTGGTCTGTCAATGCACTCATGCTACTGCATAACTACCTGCCAAGCTGATGACTGCAAGTCACTGTACAGATGTGCAGATGGCAGGTATCCAGCTGGGATATGTACAGGCAACCTACACTTGATTGATGCCCTACTACACATGTGGCATGTGCATGAGATGCATATCCCTGTAGTACAAATGTTGGGGTATACTATGGGTTGTATCACAGTTGTGGCCAATGTGTGATGGTGGGTATGCCAGAGTGTCATCATGGGTTTCAGGGAGTACAATATCCAGTGGGGGATGTGGGTGCTGTGTACACTGTTATTACACAAAGGTACACCAGGTATATGTCCCATGTGCCACTTTATGGTTACTACTGTCACAATCAATCGTACATGTAACTGTTACCACAATCCAAACCAGTTATGCATGTGATGTATGCACCCTACCTGTAACACATTGGATACATGGTCAAGTTAGTTAGCAGTGATAGGCCCTGGTATCTCAGATGTATGTCTGGCTGTTATGTGTCTGTAAATGTGTATATGACAGTATGTCACACTATGTATCATCAAAATACACCCATTACATCCCCCATTAGCATACTGTGCATTTTGGGGGATATTTTATCATGTACCATGTAACCTGGGATACACCTCACCCTAAATGCTGTGCATTGTGTGCAATGTAAGCCACACACTTCAGTATCACAACATAGCTAGATAGGGGTCTAGTCCCAGTGTTGGCAAGTAACAGTGTGCATGTATGTGGATAGGTGTACATCAGGTTGTTGGCTATACATGCCTCAGCAGGCCACCTGTCCATGTGGCACAGGCAATAACCAGTTTAGCTACCTGTGAAATGTGTTCGACTGTAACCCAGATATGTCACAGCCATGGTGTCAGCACAGTGACATACCCTGTTGTGCAATATGACTGCAGACCATCCTCGTGCTGATACATGTACACCTACAACACACTTGGATAACATTATAGGGACTGCAATCGACCAGTGTTACTAACAGCTATAATGCATCATTGCTGGATGGCCACACTACCTGCCAAATATGCCTCATACTCTCTCCCTACAACATGTTACACTACAGTACTGTGGTACACTGTTGTACAGTCACTGTGTGCATCAGAACCATATCAGCCTGTCCCTGCATTGATGGTGTGAATGACAGGGATGGGGCACAGGTGTCATCATATGCACAGGGCATCCTAGTGCTGACACATGTACACCTACAACACAATTGGATAACATTATAGAGACCATAACCAACCAGTGTTACTAACAGCTATAAGGCATCATTGCTGGATGGCTACACTACCTGCCAAATATACCGCACATTTTACTCCCTATACCATGTTACACTGCAGTACTGTGGTAAACTGTTGTACAGTCATCTTGTGCATCAGAACCATATCAGCCTGTCCCTGCTTCGATGGTATGGATGACAGGGATGTGGCACAGGTATCATCATATGCACAGGGTGGGGTGTTGGTTTGCCAGAGGTCAAGGGTAGGCCATATATTTGACACCATGTGTGTGGGTGAGGGGTGTACTCTGGGGAGCTGGCTGAGGTGATGTGGTGTGTGTAGGTTCGGGGTTGCCCTAGTTGTGTTTGCATAGTGTGTGGGTATACATGCACACAGTTCTGCCATGTGGCTGCCCTACACAGGTATGTATGGACAGCTGCAGACCATACCTGCCAGGGTGTGCAGTTCACTGTGTCTGACCATGTACACGTGGACTGTGCCTGCCAGGGGTTTAGTAGGAATGTCCACATACAGGCCTCAATATGCTGCTGATGACATCTGTCCGCTATTACTAGGTCCCTCCTGGGACTGGCCAGGACCACGTGCATGTGGCCTGCTGTGGTATGGTGTGGACAGCACACGCCCCACACTGCCGGGGCTGCTTCTGCCACTATGGGAGCCCCTTGGTGTCCTTGCATATCCATGTTGAATATCAGCTGTTGGTGTTGCTGGCCTACATCCATGTGGATGTCGCCGCACTTCCACCATACGTTCAAGCATGGACAGACCATGGCTAATGAGGGCCATCATCTCATCATACCATATATACATGAAATCAGTTAATCCATGGATGGCACTAGCCAGTTCACGGATGTTGTCATTTGAAGATGTGAGAGCATCCCTCTGCAGCCTCAGGACCTGTCTATGGTAACGTTCTATACGTGCCTGTGCCACCATGACAGCCTGAAACATGCTTCTGCTGGTAGCAGCTATGTCGCCTCTGCCAAGGGCATGATGTCCAGTGGCCCTACCATGAGCACTCTGGGACATCTGCCTATGTGGTTGCCTGCCGGACATCTGGCGATGCCTGCTGTGACTGGACACAGTAGGCATGATAACCACACTTTCTTGTGTACTGCCACTGAACACCAGCTGTCGATTTGCTATGGTCACTAGTGATGGGGTGCATATAAGCACTGATATTGTGTGTGGGGGTGGAGTGGCTAAAAGGGGATGTCAAATGTTGGTGCAGTGTCGGCCGTTGACAACCCCACCAGTGCCTCAACATTATTATCATCAACATTAGTGTCAGTATGGACACCTACATCAGATTGCTTGCAGGATGGACCCTGACCCACCTCGCCACCTGTGGGGGAAAACATTAAACCCACTTTAAATCCTGTACAGCATTGCCTAACAGTAAACACATACACACACATGCACACACGCACACACGCACACACACACACACACACACACACACACACACACACACACACACACACACACACACACACACACACCTCCATAATACCTACCTGTACATGGTTTTACAGACAGTTCCATGTATATGTCCATGTGTTACCCCATCCTGCATCACACTTGTTAACATACACGCATTGATACCAGTCATTAACATCACAGTACTCTAAATGCCAACACAAGCAGCCACAACACAAGGATTGTTGCTACTTTACCAGCCTGACCTGTGTGGAGTGTATTTACATGGCCTCACTGCTGTCATTTGGTGTGCACCCTCTGTATGCCCGGAAATGATGTGCATGGCCCCTATATGTGGGGGCTACTATGTTGTATCCATAATACCTCCCACTGGTGTTTCATGTGTATATGCAATGCTCAGTACATGCCAGATATGCTGCTCCATCAGCCTATCATGTGACAACTGTAATATTTGGATACATTCCCTGGTGTTGACTAGTACTTCCCCAATGCATCTGTAGAGCTGCATACATTGGTTGTAGGTGAATTCTCTGCTGACTGCGATATTAAGTGTGTACCTGGAGTCTACCTTCCCTCTGGTGGCCTGTTCCATTCTACAGACCATATTATACTATCTGCTGTTCTGTGATTACATACATGACAGGTATTCCTGGTGTGTAATGTGGCAGTCCGTGTCCATGTACTGCAAGGTCCCAAAGGGAGGTACAGCCATATGAACACCTCACAATCTCACATGTGCATACATGGCCACACACACAAACACACACATATACACACACGCATCCTACATGCATCTACCTCCCTCCACTTCACCAGAGTGACCCTGCAGGCAAACAAACTAACCACCAGGATGTAGACATACACACACACACACACACACACACACACACACACACACACACACACACACACACACACACACACACACACGGGTGAGGTTGCACAATGATAGTAAACACAGTCCTATTACCCATCTGCCAAAATGCAAAACATATAGTACAGAACAGCATGCAGTTCAGCTATAATCAGTCCATGTTAGCAACAGTATACATGTGTGTGATGCATGTGCTGTGTCACTAGGTGATGCCCCTTCCCCTGGATATCACTGCACCCATGTACACAGTATTGCTGTGCACCTGTTCTGCACACTGACATGTACTGTGCACCACAACTCACAGGTGTACAACCCATTACTGAATGTGTAGTACTGTGTCAGTTATGTCAGCTTTACTTCTCAAAGCCCCTGTGTTTTTCAGCAACACATACCTGGGATGATATGTGGACAGTTGTCATTGTTGAATGCCTGATGACTGATTTACAGCTGTCAACATCAACAAACCATGTATGACCACTGCAATACTCTTACACAGACAGCCATCACAGCATACCATGGCTATGGGGGGTGTACACACCTTTATTGATTTTACACACACATCCTTGATCTGCCATGGGACCACATCACAGCATATCTTAGTACATGAGCCCGGTATGTGACATATGTCCTGTACTTTCACATGCAGTGTCTACAGATTGTGTTAGGTATGTGGCTGCTGACCAGAATGCATATACACCATTGGGCATATGTATGCACACCCTTATCATGACAGTTTTTCACACCTCATGCTGTGTGTACTACAGCAGTCACTGCTCCTGGCAGGGGTATACATGTGTGGGCCATCTGCATTTGCCAGTGTATGTTCAGTCTTCCCTACACATGTCCCCCTATTCTGCATGATTGCAAGGTCTACTCATGTCCACATCCCATGGTGTTCACACACTGCCGTCACTATCGCTGTGTGCATAGGATTATGGCTTCCACAGGTCCTGAACCTGACTATGTGCAGATACAGCCATTCCTAACATCCTTAGGATCCCTGCTGCAGTTCACTGGTGTGTCATGCTGAGAACCCTCTCCTTCAGCTTTCATGCAGATGCATGACAAGTAAGCCCTAAACATGTGTGTCACTTTGCAGTGTCCCATACACTGAACACCACATGTTGCAGCCTAAAACCAGCTGATAATGTGTACTACTGTAATGCATTATGCTATAGTGTATCTCTGCAGCAGTTGCCATTGTCCTACAGGTATATACACACTGGTGTTGCACTGTATATGTGTGTTGTTCAGAACATGTCACTACTGTAGGCCATGTCTACCAGCAGTATGTTACTCCCTGTGGACACATTCTGCAATGACAGGATGTTAGTTATCATACAGGTGCCTGACATAACCTTCCAATTCACCATCATGGTCACCCCTGTAAAACCGTGCATTTCACAGCAAAAACACATGCACATGTACAGCATGCATTCAGGGTAGGTGTGTTAGATCTGTGCATGGAATATACCATCACTATTACATGCCTGGTGCGTTGGCAAGCATCTACATTAAACATACTCACCTGCTACAGGCTGTTGTCTTCTTGTTATCCCGGAGGGACCTACATAAGAAGGTGAGAGATGCAATGCCAGTGGCCACACCTATGGCACTGCTACAGGCTGGGTGCAGTACTACCATACATCAACGGTACATTACCACAATGCTATCATGTCTGGACATCTGTTTATCACTACAATGTAGCAGCACAATATATCTATGACATGTCAGATATGCATAATCTACCTGTACCAATGCAGATGTTTACACAACAGTGGTCTACTGATGTGCCCTGTGTTCTTACATGCTCGTTCTTCAGCCGGTGTGGGTGACACCCACCTTCATGAAGGGGACCAGTAGTTGTTGGTGGTCTGGATGGGCAGGTGCCATAAGGCTGTCCAGGAGCTCCTCCATACATGTCGGGGGGGATGGATGGCATGCCCCCCCATGTCAAGGTGATCTCCCTGAACTGCAGCAGCATGCCGATGGGCATGGCAAAGCAGGTCAGTACAATGATGCCGGACCTGCTCATAACTGCGGTTGTGCAGTCCAACATCATTGACCCTGTGAACTAGGTCATTCCACAGGGCAGTCTGCTCCTGCTGCTCATGTGCATACCTGCTAAACAGCAGTGGATAGTGCTGGATTATGTGTGCTATCAACATGTCATTCTCAGTATTGGAATAGGTGGGCAACCATGCATGTGCCATCTTGGCTGAAAGACATAAAGATGGAAACAGGTCTGAACAACTCATACAACAAGGTTACCACAGTTTGTAATACACATCTCTGTCAGCCCCCCCCCCCACCATATCAGCTTCAACAGACTGTACACACAACTCATTAGGTATGGCTACAGTTTAACTACCATTTGGACAGATATTGTATTGTACCACACCTTCTGCTATGTGATTGCAGCCATGTCCCCTTTGTGGACACTATCATTGTTGGCCTGTTACAGACTATTCACCTGCATGCCATTGTCAGGGCCACTATGATTAGATATATGCCAGTGGTATGGCTGCTCTGAGATTGCTGCACATCTGACAGTCTGTGTTATTGGGGATATCTATGCATGCTTTTGGACATGTACCGGGATTGTGTAGACTATTACTACCAACAAATGTTCTATAACAGTGACACAATAACATGTATTTGATCTATTGGCCAGTATATCCACCTCTCCACACCCATCTGCCCATGATACCTGGCCACATCACATGTGTGTCCCAACCTGGGGCCTCCTCATGTACTGTTACTGCAATACCATCAGGTGGAACCACCCAGGGGATTTTGCCCCCCCCTCAGGGCACACACACAGACATGTTCCTGTCCCCTCAACTCAGGTCTAGGGTCTGTTCCACACCGGGCTCCAGAGACACATAAGGGATGTGCTACCTCAGTCTGAGGCACCCAGTACACATTCACAGGGCCAACATGCTTCTCCTGCTCAGCCTCCAGACCAGGCACCTTCAGGACGTGGACTGCTGTTGTGAGTAGCAGTGGGTGGGAGGCTTGTTCCCATTGTGACCATATTGCGGACTATGAGGTGTCCACATCACAGACCACACACACCATCCACAGTGTCTACCCACCACATGTGTCACATACCACCCCTGTAGACTGTCCTCTATATCTCCCAATCCTGACCACCTCCATATGTGTACCTGCCATACTTCCCCATATTCACATTGCATACTTCACAGACAGGGACAATGTGGTGCCAACAAGGGACTAACATGTGACATACCCATCCATGGTGCACACACTGCCAGCTGTAGATATCTGTATGTATTGCTATGTGTGCTGCTGCCTCACCCATAGTACACATCACTGTGGTAGTGAAAGTGGGAACATGTCTTTACATATATATATGTTTGTGTGTGTGTTTGTATATATGTAGACATGTGCATATAGGTATATATCTATATATATGTAGATATATGTGATGTATATATGTGCACATATATTACATATAGGTATATGTATATTTCTGGATATACATGCTGATATACATATATATCTTTATATATTATATATGTGACATATGGACACATATGCATACCTATATGTGGGGTACATTCAGACATCAGCTCCACAATCTTGCAACACCTTCCTGCACAGCTGCACTGTTCTGCCTTGCTACAACAGAGACAGGTGCCACATATGGACACTTCTGACATTAGGGGGTTATATGTGGGACCCAATTGCATGTAACCCTATTACACACCTATGGCATTCCGGCATGTTACATTACAGATTCACCTGAGTGACCTGACAGTGGTGGGCCGTGGCTCCCATGTGTCCATCATAATGGCATTACTTCCACCACCAGCTATTTGCCATGTAATATAGATACTTCCCATTACACAACACTTACTATGATGGCTTACATCTTGTCTGTCGGTGCTGACCTGCACAGTAAATGGCTATGGCCCACTACCCACAGGGACAGACACTATTGTCCGTAGCAGTTGCTCAGTTGAACATCATCACAACAACACCTGATGGCACATATAACTCATTCCACATCATCTATCCCACTATGATGGACCAGGTACTACATTCTATTACATGTATATACACTTCACACACCTGTTGTGGGAATGATGTCTTGTTGAATGGCAGCTGGCTAAATGCCAGCAACTTCAGCTGTTAGTTTGAAGAGCTTTGTTTTTTTACTCTCTCTCTCTCTCTCTCTCTCCCTCTCTCTCCAGTGAATCGATTGAGCTGGTTTGAATAAATTGCAGCCTGGCTTTAGTAGGTGATGCATATGATCAGGTGATGGCATGTGCACCAGTCAGTGTCCTCCACTTGCTAACTGCATGCAGCTTGCTGTGTAGTACTTCCAATTACAACTGTCATGGCAACCACCTACTATAAATCCCTACATTATGAGGTCCCTTTACCTTTCCTGTGTGATGGAAATCCTTCCTGTGTGTGGTCATTAGTGTTACAGACAGCAGGTAGCAATTCCTCTTACAGGAGAACTGGCACACTCAGGCCAGCTACATATTTGTAGGAGGTTCCAGAACTAGAGACAGAGTGTGAGTAGGGTTGTGTTATGCTTTGTTTAGTACTGGTGTTACAGGGTGTGTATGTACATACTAGTTTATCTTGGAAAGCAGTCTGTCTGCATAGCTCTCAACTGGGGGTCTATCCTCTTGGTGGCCAGAGGTGTGCCTATCATGTTTTGTCTGTCCACCACACAGGTCCTGTGTCAGACATTTCACTGGCAGTGCGTGTGTGTGTGTGTGTGTGTGTGTGTGTGTGTGTGTGTGTGTGTGTGTGTGTGTGTGTGTGTGTGTGTGTGTGTGTGTGTGTTGAGTGCTATCAGTACATGGCTACATCCATTTATGTTTCTAACCTCAATTCCCTGACTAAGGGTATGTTGCAGACTATCCTGTAACACCAGTAACTTGCTTAGTGTATGGCAAAAGTTTTCCACATATGGGCCTGTGTTCCAGCCTCTGACCTCCACCTACATAACAAGCTTTGCACATATGACATGCTGTCAGGGGTTGCTCTGTAGTGGGCTATGAGTATATCACACTTCCATTTCTGCCATAGGTCCACTGTTGTTGTATTCCCCACAAATACGGTGGGGCTGGGGCCATATATGTGTGGGCTTCACCTACATAATACATGTGTACCCTTATGCACTCCAGAGGCCAGTGTATGTAACAGTGGTATATGGCCCTGTATTATTGAGTCGGGGGGGGTGGTCCACCATAAATGACCTATGCATACAAAATGTGAGGGTATCAGGGGTGAGGTGCCTTAAGGTATCTGGATGTACAGTACCATATACTTCACCTATATTTACATCACTTACATAAGTTGGGTTAATGCAAGCCTACTGCCTCCTGCCATACAGACTGTTCTGTTTGTCAGTGTGCTTGTGATGGTGTCAGTTATGCCTTGCTATGTGACATTTGGTCAACTGAAGTCTTTACCAACTAGTGATTTTGTACAGAGGGTAGATAGAGGCTGCTGAACTATACGCGTGCATTACTTACTGTTGATTGTTTGGTATCCTGTGGTGCAGTCTGTCTTTACTATTGCACAATTTGAAGGGCTAGGCCTGGACAGCAACAGTTGTGAACCTTTCTAGACTACTGTATTAGTATAACAGTCTCACAGTTGCATTACTTTGTTTATATGGATGTCAGTGTCTGAACAGCTATTTGACATGGCATATAGAACTGTAATAGTACACAAATAAAGGTTTTCTTTTTATGCAAACCTGTTTGTGGTGTTTTTTCCTGTGACTTCTCTGTGGGTATATGTTGCACGCAACGATTGTCATTTGTGTGGGTGGCCCATACAGTGTCCAGTTGTTAAGGTGCTTACTGTAGGCATAGTGGCTGCTCCATATTGTGTGCACCTTCTACATATGTATCTTACTGTACATATCTCTGCGTGTGTATGTGTAATCACTTGTATCGCTCTCTCTCTTTATATATATATATATATATATATATATATATATATATATATATATACGTGTGTGTATATCTGTATCTGCATATATGTGTCTGTGTATATGTATCCTGGGGATATTGATAGCTTCCACATTTTACATTTTCTATGGGAGCCAGACTGTACTGCATGATATGTTACCAATACCAGCCTGACATCATGCAGGTGGGATGTAGTACTGTTAACAGCTTGTGCCCATGTTGTGTCAGGTCCTGGTTATGGGATCTACAACACTTGGTAGTGTACTGCAGGATGGACGTGTTTGGCTGTGGGGGGTATGCCTATTCGTACAAGATATATATTGTTTGGGGCCTCTCAACACCATTAATGGTGCATGTGGACATATATGTTTTAGTTAATCTACCATTGCTATCTACAGATGTATGGCCATATATACCTATATAAATATATATATTTGCTTACACATATATATGTAACTATGTCAGTATATACCTACATAGATATATATCTGCATACATATATGTAACTTGCTGTGTATATGTAGACATATAGGTGTAGACATATATATGTGTCGATGTAGGCAATTGCATGTATATATATATATATATATATGCATATATTTCTAAATATATATATATGCATATATTTCTAAATATATATATATATATACACACATACACATATAGATATGTTATATCTGTTTAGATATTAATATATTTACACACACACAATACATCTAAATGTTGGAATACATTCCTCTGTACTGTTGCATGACTGGGCTGGATGATATGTTTCTGAAAACATCAAATTTATGTGTATCTGGCATGGCTTAGTGGTAAATCACTTTGTCTATGGTATGTAGGGTCCTGGGTTCCAGCCTTGCAGTGGCTGTTTATTTTGTTGCTGGGCAGAACACGGGCCATTGGATACAGAGTAATTAAGGCACTTTAAAGCAGTTATAAGTGGGTCTGCATGGGTTTGCATGGAGGTAAGCGCAGCTAACTTCTGATTACAGTTTCTTATATTCAGTTAACTGCTAAATTGATAAACTTGTGTAGGCATTGCTTACACCCGCACAAACAGACTTAAACCTGCTTGATGCTGCTTAAAAGTGTTTACTGAAGCTTACACCCATGCTAATTTCTTTAAAAGAAAAGAAAAAGGTGTTGATAGGAAAGTGGTGAAAAACGAGGCACAAAGAAGGAAAGACAGTAGGGAAAATAGCCATTGATGTGCAGGAAGGGTGTAGGGAATGTCCATAGCTGCCCATTTCTTCTACAGCAACAGCTGTGCATATACACTGCATGTGTGAGGACAACAATAATAAGTTGTGATGCCAATTAGACCAGACTACATGTGTCCAGTGGACACGTGTGCAAAATGGACAGCTATGTATGGGGCGAGTTTTTTTGTGGGAACAGATTGCCCTTTATTTTTAGGTGAGAGTGGGATGTTGGGGAGGGGTAGTAGCTATATTTGGGGAGGTAGGTTGGGTAGGTTAACAGACAAGACAAACATGACACATACAGGGGCGGTATATGACACATGTGGGGGGGTAAACACCTTGATGGGGAGGGGTGTTGGGATATTGGAAGCCCACAAGCCCCCTAGTGGTAACAGTGGGATTGAGGTCCCCACCCATGGGCAATCACTACTGCACTTTTACAGCCCCGAAGGTGGATGTGCTGGGGGCTGAGTTGCAGAGCCAAGCTGACTCTCTAATCATGACAAGCGGCCCTTGAGCTGGTGTAGAACATCACTGAACTACTCATTGATAACTCTACACACCATGACTCTGACCTGGCGATGGGTGACAGGTGTCTGTCTGCGCCCACTCCCAGGGGGCGAGACCCATCCCCTGAGGCTGTTCCACCCAAAGGTGATGCAGTACCAATGGACAGGGAGGTCCTGGGTTGGGCCCCAGACATGCTGGTGCCACGGCCAGCTGAGATGGGACAGGTGGGTCCGCTGGGACCTCCCTTCCCAACCATGCTATAGTGTTTAGATTGCATCATCATTTGCGGGTTAGTAATAATCAACACATTACAGGGTTAGGTATAACAGCATGCATAGATATTCCCATTAACCCAGACAACAGATTTGGGACAGTTGCATAGCAAACAGAACACATGCATATATGGGACCACAGTGTTAATAAGAACAGCATGCAGGTACATTGATGACACCATGCCACCAATGTTGGAATTATTCAATCTAGTACATGTATGGGAACCATGAAAATATTTATCAAACAAATGGACATTATCAGAGTCATTACATACCAGTTGGGGCGGGTATGTTGATTATTGTTGGAAACATTGTGAGGGGGAGAGAAAGATGTCAATTAAGAACTAGTATAATCCTGTAGTCCACATTACCTTCCTAGTCAGTGCTGTTATCTGTACCTTACAAGTCTTAGTACACTACCCTATAGCCTTAGTTTGGTCAGTAATATGGCTATCGTAATCATTACACATGAAGCAGATTTACCTGCAGTATGCACCTCTTATCTGGTGTACCTATAGAGGGAATGTTTGTTAACAGTAACTAACTGTTTCTACACATACTCCTGGATTCTGGGTTGTTGTTTTGCACATAGCTATCCAACTCTTTCTGCACAGACTCTGGTCATGTGTAGACCACATGCTGGTGTGCCCGGACATATTTAGAATATTGCCTTCTTCCACCTTTAGTGACCTGACACACCCATATACATGCTTTCCTACACTTTTATATTATGTAGCACAGTGTGCGAGACAGTGGCAAGTGATACTTTATTATTCAGAGAAACTGCAACACGCACAGTTCCCTAAAATACCAGAGTGAACAGTACCAGTACAGGTTATAATGGTCTGTATTTCTCAGCACAGTGTTTGTATCCGAAGTACCTCTGGGGGCAATGTTTGTTAGCACTACCTGACTGTTGTCACACAAAGTTCCGGATTACACGTTAGTATTATGCACATACATATCACTCTGTTACTGTACACACTCTGGTCACAGCTTCACAACATGGGAGTGTGATAGAGCATACTTGAAATATTACTCTCCTAACAGTTCCAGAGGTTGCTACAGTGACAGTTGTGTTCTCATGATGTTTGAAAATCACTTGTATTCCCTGTTTGCTGGCTACACATCTGGGATCATCCCACAAACTTACCACGGGGACAGGCAGCAGATATGGGCACATATACTGGATATTCTGGCCTCATCTGTACAGTTGTGGGGTCTGAATCTGTATGCAGTTGAATTCCACTCCCAGAATTCAGACCATGGCTGCGTCTGCTACAACTTAAACACTGTCCATCACAGTTGTGTCTACTATATAGATATGGCTGTATATCTCCAATCTGCTTTCTGTCTTATTAATCCCCTGTGCTTATGCATTCTGACCTTGTATTACAACACTCATATACAGATTTCCTAGGCCATTATATGTTGTTGGACAGTGTGGGTGACAATGATGTGTAATACCTCATTATTCAGAGCAAATGCATATCATTCTTGTATTTCTGGCCACAGTGTTGGTATCTGACAGACCTGTGGGAAGAATGTTTATTAGCACTACCTGAATGTTCCCACACACAGCACCAGATCACACATTACTATTATGCACATACATCTCACTCTGTTACTGTACACACTCTGACCACAGCTTGACAAGTTGGGGTGTAAATGGGACATACATGGCTTGTTAGTCACATGAGATATTGGAAGTTCCTTGTGTGCCCACTTTGTTCTCATAGCTGTGTGTCAATCAGTTGTATTTCCTGTTAGCTGCTTATATGTCTGGGATCATCCCACTGATTTCCCAGGGGGACAGTTTGATAGGCAATATATATATATATGCCACATTAATAGACATTCTGGATATATCCACACAGTTGTGGGATATGATTCTGTATGCAGACTACTACCACTGGCAGGATTCGAACCTTGGCTGTGTGTGCTAAAAGAACAACAATTCACATCTCAGTTGCATGTGCTATTTGATTTCTGCTGTTTGTATGTTTCCTGTTTACTGTCTATGTGTCTCTCAGTTGTACTAACTGGCCTCTGGGGATTACACCTGTCATATACAGGCATTCCTACACATTCAATTTATGGTGCAAGGTGTGGGTAACAGTGCTTAATACAACAATACTATTACATGATTGCAAATCTACATTACCATATGATACCAAAATATACACATGCAGTCCAGCAGTTAGACCATTTTTGTCAGGATATTAAACTTTTATTGGCATACAAACAATATGAGACTCTTCCTGCCATATTCTCTAGTGTATGCAGTACTTGCCTTGAACAATACAGGTTTTATACAGGCAATTAATTTACTACTACTTTTAGTTTTACTTCCTATGACAGTAAATGCATGAGTATTTCTGACCTGCCTAGTATCGCAACCTCAACATGCGACAGATGTGGGACTCCTGGTTCGCGGCCCGCTCCATTGCAGCTGTGGGGGACATAAGAGAAATATTTAGCCATACCTATCCATGATATACCTAAGCTGGCAATTATTACACACATTCTGGGGTTATATTTACACACGGCTGGAACATCCCTTGCTGCTCAAGCCTATTGGAGCCACTCCTCAAAGAGGTCCCCCTTATGCCACTTCAGGTCGGCATAGTGGTGCCTGACCTGCTCAGCAGTATGGGGTATGCCAGTGGCACTGGTGAGGTCATGAGCGGGATGGTCCCAGGCCTCTTCCTTATATTGGGAGCCCTAGTACTGGCCCTGCAGCAGTCTCTGAGCATGGACTTTGACAAGGAGACCTGCCATGACCTTGGACTCCTGGATGCATCAGCGCTGCACCCGAAAGCACACACCTTCTCCCCTTACTGCCATAGTGTCTGCAAGGGGAAGCTACAACCAGTTATGAGATGTATTCTTGCCTCTTGGTTTTAAGTAGGGCCGATTTCCCACACTTTTCCATGATTGGCTGGTTTTGAAATGGCTAAACTATGGGTAAACCTGCTTACCTAAGGTTGGCATTATTTAAAGGGGTATACCACTGGGCACAATGAGTTAGCTGGTCTCCATATTGCTTACACCTCCTATGCTGGCCTGTGCAATGCTTAGCATTGTTTACATTACACTTTGCATTTTATTTCCTTTTTGGCATTGATTTCTTATTCATTACATGTTATATATCTGCCTGGTATCCATGATTAATGTGTACGTACACTCTATGGGGTCCTTGTGTTTTATTGGGGACTTCAACACTCTTACAATCACACCTCACTTCTGGGCTTACTGCTGTACTCCAGTTCATATATTTACGTTATGTAGTCGGTTATAGTACATATGACTGTATACTGATTCCTTTCACAGGTTCAGTTTGGTTCGAGACCTGTGTGGCTGGGTGTTTTCTTGATGGGCAGAACAAGGGCCATTGGATAGAGATTGATTGAGGCACTTTTGAGCAGCTGTAAGCAGGTTTGCGGGACGGTAAGCACTGCTAACCTGCCATTACATCTGCTTACAAAGTGTTAGCTTTAGAATTGCTTAACCAGTGTGGGCATTGCTTACCACCATGCAAATGGGCTTAAGACTACATACTAGTGCTTAAATATGCTTACTACTGCTTATTTGTGCTTACACCTGCTTACTAGTGCCTTATTCATTATGACACTGACACCTCACATGTGCATTTACTGCAGTACTCCAGTTCATAAAAATATGTTATTTAGTGAGTTATGCAACATAAATATTACTCATAACATGCTTTGCCATGTAGAATAGAATGTGCTGCAGTGGGATTCGAATGGGGACTGCCTGCTCGTAAGGCGAATGCTCTGCCCACTACACTACTGCTATGCTGGCTTATTTGCATATATCTTCCTTGTTATCCTCTTCAGCCATTTAAGCTGCATTAACCGTAGCTAAGCGATGGGCACACCCGCGCACCTATGGTTAGCTTTAATCGGATTTTAAAAAAAAATTAATGGCTTTCTTTATTTTATTTATATATGCTGTTGCTATTGTACACAAGGGGGACTGTTGGTGGGGATATGAGGTCACCTGTGAGCAGTCTCGTTCATTGCATACCCCTTTCTGCTGTTCTACATTGTGGGGTTGTGTTTTTTCTCAGGGCGCTGCTCTCAGGCACGCCACCTGCCCTGTTTCATGCTCCATGTAAGCCTAGGGGCTCGGGCAGCGCACCTCATTAATATGCATGGCGCGCTGCCATCCTGCTCCTAAATGGTCACTTCCGTGCAGGACTAAGCTAGTCCTGCATGGAAGATTAGTAAATTAAGGGGTATATGTCTTAAACTGCATTCAGACATTTTTTTAATGACACTTCAGCAGGTGGAGGAATTATTTATTGCCATTCTGCTAATAATTAAGATTATAAGTAACATTTTTAAAATGAATATTTTCTGTCAGTTCTGTTCTTCTAAATAAATTGCTATCATCAGGGTATGATGATACTGAAAAATAATACAATTTCAGAGAGTATGGTGTCATCAATAGTCCAGTATTCAAGTTATAATACCTTTAATGGACAAGAATGTGATCCTCAATGCCTAGGTTTGATTCCAAATGTGAAGCACAAGGAGTGAAATGACTGGGCCTGAAGGGAGCATATTTGTCATATATATCCCAATCTTGACAGGTAATGAAGCCATTATGCCTTGCTAAAATATCACATTTCAATTTTTTTGGCTGACAGTTTAGTGATGCATGAGTTCTGGACTTGTACAGATGCATATACTTCGGCACTTGAGTCTCACAGCGTGTAGTAAAGAATCATCTGCTTTAATTAGAGCAAGATGACATTCTCTGATTACTGGTTTAAGGCCGTTCAGCTCGGCTCTGGAGGGCTCAGTATATTCAAGATGCAAAGAAGGAAGGTGGAGAAAATATATCTGTGGTTTCACTAAGGAGAACTTGTTTTTGTTAGAAAACAATGCTTACTTTATAACTGCTGATGTAGTCTTATCCTTTCCTGAATCCTCATTTCACAAACAGGAGTTGTGCAATCAGAGAACATGGGTGGCATGTGTTATGCAGCATTAGTCTTTGGGGTCATTTGCCTTTTCTCAGCTATTGAATGGATAAAATGGATGCAATTTCCCCCAGAATCGTATAATTGCATGAATACCCAATGCATTGGGCATTATTGCCAAGCTTGAATATAAATCGTAACACTGTGGAAAACGAGTAATAGAACGTGCATTCATTTTGCTTGTAGATCTATTCAGGATACACCTGATGAATCAGTTTTGGAATTAATTTAATCATACATATGGTATGATGCCAAGCTAAATAGAGTTTAGTGATATATGTTAAGAGGTGGTATTGTATAGCTGAAGACATCCTCATTGAATTTGACTTGCTTTTCATACTTTTGACAAACATTTTCTGTTTTCTCTTCTACTAAGAGACATATTTTTAGTTTTAGAAGTTCAGTGTCCTGTGACAATGAAATTCTGTTGAAAACCTCATGAGTTATAGTATTTAAGTCACTGGAAGCCTTAAGGCAACAAATATTGTTAGCTTCAAAGCCATTGCTAACAATATCTGGATGCAATTTTTTCAATTTTTCCTAGAACATGAAATTATGTCTTCCTATACATACAATGGTGAAGAAACCATGTTAATTATTTGCTTACGTTTAATTTCCACCATAAAAAAGTAAGGAAATAGTTTGAGTATGTGAAGTAATTTATTCTCTTAGAATATACACATATTTTTTTCTTTTCCACCAGAAGAACACCTTTAAATAAGAGCATTTAAATAAATATTCTGGAATTTTATTATTGCTGGTTTTTCTTTGTTTTGGTCAGATTGGTAGATTTCATTCACTTTTTTCCTCATTCCATCTTTTTTGCCATTCTAGAGACATCATCAAAGAAGTTTCAGATTATACATATTTTTATTTGAAGGGCAGATTAATTTTCATAGCATTCAGTTTCACTGGGCTGTCTACATACTTCTCAAAGGCAGCCATATTTCCTGAAGTAATAGGACAGTAGGAAATGCATGTTATGTCATAACAGCCTGTCATTTAAATGTTTCTTCAGGTTGGTCTTCCAGAGGTGCCCCACTCACCAGACTAAAGAAGGAGAATATAATTGTCAGTTGCTCATCTGAAGGCACGATTTACCATGTTTTGCATGCACTCCAGTCAGTTCACCAAAGATACCAGCATGATTCTATCATAGTCCATGTAGGCATTAATGACTTGAGACATACATCTCTAGACTATGTGAAGAGAGACATTGTTGATCTCTCTCAGTATCTGCCTCTGGCAGACATGGGCATTGCTTTTAGTAACATTCTACCTTCGGGAAGGATGATTCCACAGTATGAACTAAAGATGAGTAACTTCAATAATTGACATAGTTTGCTGTGTCTTTTCAGGGCGATTCAATATTTGTCAGCATGGAAGGACAGGGTTTACAGACCATGTTGTTTTGAAATGGATGGTCTACACCTGGTCCATAAGGGTTCTGAATAGTGACTAAAACGTTATCCACCCCCTTAGAGCTTTCTTTAGGCAATGCCGAACTGACAAACCTACTGACATAGAAAATAAAACCCAAAGAAGCCTAAAGGTATTATTGCTCAATGCTAGGAGCCTATGTAAGAAACTCCACACCCTACAAGTTCTTCTCACTCTGAAGAATATATACATCTGTTTCATTACTGAGACACAGTTTAAATTCACAGAAAGTATTCCAGCAATGCAAAGCCTCAGTGCCTTCCACACAATTAAATCATCATCTGCACAAACAGCGAAAGAAGGTGGAGGAGCCTCAATCTATATTAACATCAGGCATAACTCTGTGTTAGTTAAACAGGATGATGCCCTGGAATTTATCCATGTGCAAATCACCAGAGACAAAGTCCTATACCATATCCTAGCAAGCTGTGGGTCACCCTTTATAACCATAAAATCCCAGATCTCATACCTAGACCAACCAAACACACTCACCATTAAACCAAATATCCTATCCATGTGAGAATTTAACTACACCTTTATAGACTGGGAAACATACACTGCCTCCTGCTTGCAGGACCAAGGATTCCTGGACTTTATTAATAAATACTCTTGAACTGATAGTGTATACAGCCACCAGAGGTTTGAACATGCTGGACATGATACTCAGAAATGGAAAGCACTGCACCCCCCCCCCCCCACACCCCCACCCTTCACTGTTACATCTTTGCTGGTTAGATGACAATTATGTTTCCTTCTAATAAAAATCATCCTGGTAAACCTAGCAAACCTTGTAACAATTAGGAACTACTCCAAAGCAAACTGTACTGTATTAAGTGAACATTTATCAAAATGCAATGCCCATCTCAAGCCAGAGTTCACAACAGCCTATATAGAATAATTTACAGAGACCCTGTACAACCATGTCAATTTCTGTAGAGAAGCTGATATGCCTACTAGAAGTTAACCCAAAACAAACCCTAATACAAACCACACTGATGGAATCTTAACCTTAGCACAGGATGTGACAAAAGAAAAAAAAAGCCATGGCTAAAATCAAGAAGAGCAACTCCAATAATGATAGGAGCTTTCTAATTAAGCTAAACAGGAAGCTAAGAGGATTAATTAAGTTCAACAAGGCCTATTATAAGGCCAAGATAGGCTCTCAGGCTAAAGACAACCACAAGGTCTTCTACAGCTTTGTTCAAAACTTCAAAGGCAGCACACATGAGTGTGCTGAACTGGTGGTCAATGGTGCCACCTTCCCTGAGCAGATCAAGATAGTGAATCAGCTGACTGAAAAATTCAGCTCAAACTTCACCCCTACTTCCCCAGAGAAATACCTAATAGAATAACCCCCTTTCCCAACTATTAACAGGAATCAGTTCCTGGCAGCACTCACTAAGACCAAAAAGACTGTCTCATTGGGTCCCAATAATATCCCAGTATACCTGATAAATAGCTGGAAATATAACCTATTAGTACCTGTTGAGTCACTTTTCAACTATAGCCTCATAACAGGCCTTGCACCACAAGAATGAAGGACTGCAATGGTTATCCATCTTCACAAAAGTAGACCATCAACTGATCCTGGAAACTACAGACTTATTAGTCTGACTAGTCTAATATGCAAAGCCATGGAACAAACTATCATGAAAATGATCAGCAAAGACAAAGACCACCTTCAGACATTGGATCCATCCCCGTTAGGCTTTATTAAGGGAAGATCAATCTTATTAAACCTGGCGGACGTCTTTTAGAAAGTCACCAAGGAAATGGATAAGGGGACAATGGTAAATATTGCCTACCTGGACCTAGCTAAAGAATTTGATACAATACTGCACTTGGGTATAGTTGACAAACTTACTGAACTATTCATAAACCCCTGCATAATTCACTGGATTTTCAGCTGGTTCACAGACAGGACCAAAGAAGTCATGACTGACAATACGACCACCACTAAGAGACTGGTCATGAGCTGGGTACATTGGGGCTCAGAGTTGTGACTGCTCCTATTTGGCAACTACATTTTGGAGGTAAATGTTAGGGGCCTATGGCTGACCAGGTTCACAGGTTACTGCAAATATGGAGCTATCATAGATTCCCCCATGACCTAAACATCTTACAAGAGTCTAACCGAGTGAAATGACTGGTGCCAAAGTCAGGGTCTAAAGCTCAAAACCAAGAAATGCATTACAGTACCTTTTAGGAAAACTGCTTACCAGGTTAATTACTCCATTGATAAGACATCCCTAAGAGTAGACCTAGCTGTCATAGATCTGGGAACATATGTAGACAGTAATCTGGCCTTTGACAAACATATGGCCAACTTATAAGTAGGAGCATGGAATCTAGGCTTAAGGAAGTCATAGTGCCACTTTATTCAGCCCTTATCAGACCTGTCATTCAGTACAATTCCCCGTTCAGCATGTACCTGACCAAACATAGGCAACAGTTGGAACGCACACACAAAGGTTCCTTACAAGGAGAATCCAGGGTATAAATACATTGTCCTTTCTGGATTGCCTTACACCCCTTTCTCTAGACTCCATTGCCTATAGATTACTGAGGGAAAATCTATGCCTGCCATAAAAGGATCCTCAGATCCAGCTCTGATGGACCTTTTGCATTTCTGGAAAGTGAACAACATCAGAACCACTATATCCAAAAATTTAAATTTTGCTTGTGACATAAATAAGACATGTAGGAGAAACAGATATGTGTCTCAGTGGCTCCCCATACTCTAGAACAGGGTCCCTAAAAATGTGAAACAGAGTCTATTCCAAACCCTGTGTAAGTATATCCTTGGCCAACGAATACAAAATTGGAAATTCATCCAAGGCATGTACCCCATTCTCTGTTAGAGAGAGAAAGACAGTAATACCCAGACTAACACACCACCCCTACATAAACTCTAGAAACTGCCTAACTAACATACTCCCTCCTAATAAGCACCCATGATACACAGAGACACAATTGGGTTAGATTGCATGGCTAGGCTTACAAAGGCCCTGCTGGTCATTAGCCTAGTATAAATCTAGGAACATAAGAAACCTACAATAGAGAGGAATCCCAATGGTTACATCTTTTTTTTTTTTTTTTTTTTTTAATTCAGCTTCATACACTGATCCACTGAGCATTGTCACACCAGTAGTCCCATAATACTACTAGAAGATAGTCCTATGATATATTGATTCCTGAGGTGAGGATTGACCTAGCTGGAACTGGGAGCCAACATTTCTAAACTAGGTGATACTTTTTCTTTATGAATTCCTAACCTGCCCTGGACAAACCCAGTAATGGACAGGAGACCGGAGTGCAATCGGCCTTCATGATGTGCATCCAAGCCTCCTCATGCATTGTTGGCTGCATCCTGTGTGAGCACTAGTCTCCACTGGGACTTCAACCACAGACATTACATTTTGCCCCATACTCCTCATTTCTCCCCTTGAGAAGAGACAAGCAGGCTGAGCCTTACAATTTTTCTTCACCCTGTGCCATTTCCAGCAGGTGCACATGCCTTTAGTCAAACATTGTTTGCCTGGTTCATAGTCATGAATTTATCCCTCTACAGACTACACCAACAGTGCTGTAGGATGTCCTTTTGTCAATGCAGACAAGGTCATGAATTGGTTTTCGTCTGTCTGGTACTCTAGCTGGTGAACTTCTACGAGGAGATTTAAAAAAAGGCATATGCACATAGGGACTGAAATTTGGGGAAAGAAGGAATATGCGGTTGAAAAAAGTCACATGCACAAAGCTTCCTTTCATTTTTTAATTACTAATTAGCAGTTAGTGCATGTCGTCTCTACACCACAAACAAAACCAGTTTAGGAAGAATGACACTGCATGAATGCATCATGACTGAATCGACTTTAACATCTAATGCAGATCTTGCAGCATCGTTGACAAGTATCTATTGACCCACACTTCAAGCCTTCCAATTTATCCTGACAGAACACTTTGTATATTTGCAGTGCTTAACTTCATGTGTCATCAACTGCCATACTGACCAGTAAGTCATTTTCCTTCAATAAAGCACAATGTCATTGTTAGTTATATCATTCAGAGTTAGTGAAAAAACTGAGCTAGAAAAGACAGTCAGTGTTATCCAGTGAAGGATTGCTGAAAAACACGTGAGATGAATGGCACACTGGACATCGACTGTGAGACTGGGTATAGGGACTAAAAACACACATCTATATCTGTATCTACATCTATATTTTTATCTATATCAATAGCTAAATTTATACATAGAACCAGATCCAGATGTAGCTATACTAATTTGTTTATAAATGAAAGCAAACACTCGGTCACTTGCCTGATGAGACATGATAATAATGATAATTCCCTTGGTTCTAGTCAATTAAATGTCACTGCAGTTGAGTGACGGACATCATGTAAGCTTGAAAAGGGGAAGTAGTTACTATTAGATACTAATAACTCTTTACCATTCTTTATGTGTGGACTTTCGACCTCCTGCATGACCTTAGTAATGTGTATTAAGTTAATCCTAACACTGCTCCCGATAGACATTGCTCATAATATGATGTTTTATATAAAAGACAAATAGTAAGACAGATCCTCAGTTTGTGTGTACATTAGTACCTGATAGATTACAGTTAAAATATGCCACTTGCATAGGTATGTTTAGAATGCCATGCCAATTTGCTAAAGATGTTTTCTGCTTATATTGTTTGGATAAATCTTGAGGAAAAGCCATCCTCCTAATCCTAATGTAAGCCTAATACTATACAGCTTTTTAGGTTGTTACAGTAGAATAGAAATAAATTTATTGTGACATATTTTGATACTAAAATATTAAACTAGGTACTATGAAACGGCAATCCCCCAGAAAAAAAATAAAAGAGCTACAATTTAACATCTGCATGAAGAAAGGTTCTGCAAGATAATTTTAATATTGCATTTTCTAACTTGCCTAAATTGACAGAAATGAATTTGTTCCATTTTAATGCTGGTCACACCACTGAAGCAAAGCAAGTTTTCATTGTCATCTGCAAGCAGCAGTGGTTTTTGCATGCACCAACTCTACCAAGAGTACCCATGTTCCTCTTGGAGCTATTTGTTGTAGAGACACAAGTGGCCTAGGAAGAACAACATCCTCAATCTTTGTTGAGTTCTCTGTCATACGCATTGGCAGGTGTTTTCCTGAGGAATGGTAGCTTGAAACATGAACTTCAATACACATTACTATGCAGAGAGTATCTGTGCTCAGAAAGATGCATTTCTGTTACCTTTCCAACATGCTTTTTACAATACTATTGGTGATAAGGGGCAATATGTACCATTGTTTTTAAGATAAGCAAATCAAAACAATTATAACCAACAGACATAAAGGATATTAAAAAAGTTGTTATACCCCTTTTGCTTGCACGTGTGCATGAATGCGTATGTTTATGAATGCGTGTTTATGCATGTTTTTTTTTGTGTGTGTGTGTGTATGTGTGTATTTGTGTGTGCATGAATGTGTGTGTGTGTGTGTGTGTGTGTGTGTGTGTGTGTGTGTGTGTGTGTGTGTGTGTGTGTGTGTTTGAATGTATACCATGAGAGGAATAGTAAGTTTGTGGCTTTACTTACCACCTTCTTATCATTCATTTTCTAATGGCCATATTATATGAACTTCAGTTCCTGAATCTATCCAGCAGTAATAACAATTTTAGACAAATGATGTATACATTTTCAGAACTTTTTTTCAGATTAAGAACTAAGATAATGGTTTTCCTATTGACAGCCTCTATCCATAAGATACATGGGGGCCAGACCACAGGGGACATTTATGATTTCCTGTGCAGTCGTCAAGGTTTTGATTGAATAGGGTCAGGGATGAATTCTGTTTTACATGGATGGGGAGCTTATTCCATAGTGTGGGAATTCTTTGACACATATCTTTCTTTCAAAAAATGTTCTGTTTATGTCACAAGTGAAGTTCAGATATTTGGATTTGTTTTTTTTGATGATGCTTGTTTTGCACATATGCAGCAGATCCATTGGGGCTGGTTCTGAGTTACCCTTTAAGCCAGGTAAATATCCACCCTTAGCAGCCTGCAGGAGACTGAATACAGAGACAAAGACAGGGCAGGACAGGGTTTTCAAGCCCTCAATTTTCCTGGCGAGACACCTTTTGGAGCATTCTAACTGTTGCAAGTGTCTGGTTAGATACATGCCAAAGGAGACATTGAGAAGGGATGAGCAGAGTGCTACTATAACGTCCTTGGACATGGATACCATGTCCTTACCAATAAGTTTGATGACATAGAATGATTTCCTATTTGATTTGATTTAATCAGTTTATGAAACAATTAAATCAACAGGGCATAAATTAAATATTTATTTTCCCCATTGTGATGAATTATGACTTTGTCTGTAAAACAAGTGCCATGCAAGTGGTTCCAGCAGTGTTTTACATGTGACAAGCAATCTCCTGAACAACCTTATCAGTGAGAAAAATAAAATGTGCATTTCTTTTCTAAGACCCACAAAACTATGGATATTAAGTACTTTTTCAGAGGTCTGTCTGTTTCACATTTCAATCACTGGTTTAGATCCTATTGAATGCACAAGGTCTGATAATGCAAGTCCAAATATGTCAAAATTAAATTATGACTTTAGTCAAGAAAAAAAAATTCTGTAAATTGTTCAGCCACATAAAATCATAAAATTAACTATTGCAGGAAAAAGTGGACATCATTAAAAAAACTCATTCACTCCTATGGACACAGTTCTGGTACAGACAAATTCAACAAAGACTATGGGGTGGGATGTTGTTAATGTGAAAAATCTGTGTGGGCAAGCATGTATATGTGTGTGTATGTTTGCACGGAAATGAATGAAGCTGCATGAATGTGCACATGTGTTTGTGTGCACGAATGTCTAGGAATGTGTGTGTATGTGTGCGGATGTATGTGAATGTCTTGGAATGTGTATCTGAATGTGTCTGAATGTGTGTGTATGTGAATGTCTGGGAATGTGTGTTTATGTATCAAGTAGATAGTCAGCTTTCCTTTGATAACCATGTTGCCAAAGTGGTTAGAAAATCCTTCTATGTGATCCATCTGATCACGAAAGGGTTTGCATCAAGATGTAAGGATGTAATGGTGCCCCTCTACTCTTCCCTCATCAGACCCATTATTGAGTACAATGCACCAACTGGAATGTACCTGGCTAGACATCTCCAGCAGCTGGAGAGACCACAAAGGTACCTAACCAAGAGGATTACTGGCCTCAAACAGTTGCCCTATGCAGCACGATTGAAAAAGCTACGACTGTTCTTGTTGCATACCGCTTTCTCAGAGGCAATCTCTGTCTAACGTACAGAGCCATGTCCAACCCAGAATTGTTGAACATGCTCCATCTTAGCAAAACCAAATCTACTCGAGCTACACGCTCTAGGGATATAAACCTCAACACAACAATAAATAGAACATGCTGGAGGGATAGATTCCCTCCGCAGAGACTTCCCTTACTATGGAACAGGGTCCCTATCTACATAAGACAGAGCCCCTCACTATCACTCTTCAAGAGGAACCTTGATGAGTGGATGGGTAACAGAAAGTTCACACCCACCGGGGATCACACCAACAGCACTACTAGATAGGGGCCAAGGGTACTAGCTGCTAGTACAAGGGTCTAGGGAACTACTAAAGGGGTGGTGAATACCGCACAACGTGGCTGGGCTAATATATGCATTCGGGCAGATAGCCCAGTACCAACCTATGAACCTATGTATCTGTGTGTGTATGGGTATCTCATTGTGTGTGAGCACGTGTCAGTGTGTATGTGTGAGTAGGTGTGTGTGTGTGTGTGTGTGTGTGTGTGTGTGTGTGTGTGTGTGTGTATGGGAGTATCTTCGGGGCTGGTGTTAACATTTTTAGTGTCCCCTGAAAATATCAAGTTGGGGCTTCAGGATACTTCCATTGTAAGCATCACTCTGTCACTTCCACACCTTGTAACCAATATTTTAGTTCATGCTACATACTTTTAGGAGTAGTATGCACAGGCATTAGGACAGGTCTGTGTATCACACTTTATAGGTTCATAGGTTCATAGGTAGGTACTAAGCTATCAGCCCAAGGGCCTATGAAAGCCTAGCCAACAAGGTTCCATGGCTTTCGCCACCCAAGAAAGTTATTATCCTGTGCCCCTTTAGAGCAGAGCCACAGAAGTGATCCCCAGGGTGAATTTCCTATTTCCCATCCACTCGTTAAGATTTTTCTTGAAGAGTGCTAATGAGGAACTCTGCTTGATATAGATAGGAAGCTTGTTCCAGAGTATGGGAAGTCTCTGGGACAGGAATCTATCCCGCCAGCTTCTTCTGTTTATTGTGGTGACAAGGTTTAGGTCCCTGGAGCATGTAGCTCTGATGGATTATGATTTTTTTAGGTGTAGCATGTCCAAGAGCTCTGGGTTTGACATAGCTTTGTATGTTAGGCAGAGATCACCTCGGAGTAGGTGATATGCTATGGAGAAAAGCTGTTGTATTTTGAAACGGTCAGTGTAGGGCATCTGTTTGAGTCCTGTAATCCTCTTTGTGAGGTATTTCTGTGGCCTTTCCAGCTGTTGCAGATGTCTTGTGAGGTACATTCCAAAATGGGTGTTGTACTCAATAATGGGTCTAATGAGAGCTGAGAAGAGGGGAGCAATGACCTCTTTTTTCCAGGATGAGAACCCTTTTGTGATGAGGTGTGCCACTTAGAAGGATTTCCTGACTCCTGTGGCGATGAGATTATCAAAGGAGAGACTACTGTCCACCTGATTCCTAAGGTGTCATCACATTTTCTGCGTTAAATGGACTGCTGCCTATGTGGGAGTTCATGGGTACAGACTTTTTACCAAAGGGGATGACAATGCACATTTTGGCATTGAGCTTAAGGACATGGCTCAGGCACCAGGCATCTGTCACAGTGAGGCCCTTCTGAAGGATGTCTACGTCATTTGGGGACTCAACTATGGCACCTAATTTGCAGTCATCTGCGAACTTCATCAGCCAAAGGCCCTCTGTGTCGGCCTGTACATCAGAGAAGTAGATACCAAACAGGAGAGGACCCAAGAGAGAATCTTGTGGTACTCCACTTGTCACTGGTTTGAAGTCAGAATTGGAGTCTGCAACTTTTACAATGTGGGTTCTGTCAGTGAGCCAGTTGGCAACCCATTTTGTGATGTATGGATCTATATCAAGTTTAGTGAGTTTATCAATAATACCAGAATGGGGGATGGTGTTGAAAGCCTTGGCGAAGTCAAGATAGGCTGTGTGAACTGCCTTAACCTAATCTACGGCTTTGGTGACTGCTTCAAAGAAGTCGATCAGGTTCAGGAGGCATGATCTGCCTTTTACAAACCCGATCTGTGTGGATTCCAGAGTTTGGAGGTTGCCAATGTCTTTTTTTATGAGTTCCATGATGATAAGTTCCATGGCCTTGCAGAACAGGCTCATCAAGCTAATATGGCGATAGTTACCAGGGTCTGCAGTGGCTCCCCCTTTGTGGAGTGGTATAACTGTTACTATGCACCATTCAGTGAGTACAAAGCCTGATGTGAGGCTATGACAGAACATGGTGCTTAGGTGGGGGGGGGGGGGCAGTTTATTCTGAAGTTCGTGTAGAACACAGCCTGGAATGTTGTCCAGTCCTATGGATGCTGTGTTCTTTATTTTGAAAAGTGCAGTTTTTACCTGCGTCCCATCTCACAGTATTGACATTTAGTTGCAATGATGATACATTTTACATTACAACAACTCTACCTACAGTGTAGACTTAGGTAAAATGGACCCATAGGCACGGTCTACTGTTTCCCTCCCCCTCCTACACACACACACACACACACACACACACACACACACACACACACACACACACACACACACACACACACATTACTGCTCTTCCGTGTTTTTCTCACAACCTAGGCTCCTCACACCATGTAAGTGGATGCACAGATGATGAAGGGGTTGATCTCTGAAAGTGCTAACCTGTGTACTGTTTGTACTGTTCTACTTAAATAAATCTCCTAGCTGTGGTACTGTCGATGTTTCTTTACGTTTGTAGTTCCTCACACCATGTACATTGCTCTCTTCTTCTTTTTCTCACATTTTCCTTACTCATCAGCTTTTTCTAGAAGCCATGACTTTCTATATGCTATGGAACAGAAATTGATTCAGCACAAAAAATCAGTGTTGCTGTTCAACTTTAGTATTACTTGCATCCTTTAAAACAAATTATGTGGACAAGATAGCAGCTGATTTACTTGAGTTTGTGGTTTATTTTGTGTTTTATCTCTGGTACCAGGAAGGATTTGCTTGTGACTTTTGGACAATATAGCAGAGTAACAACTTTTAAGGAAATAACTCACTTGTCCCAGTCCCCCAAAAGCCATAGGGTTATAGATGCTCTGAGGTGCATTTTAGAGCATTTCCCAACCTTTGAATTTAATGGTAATCTGAACAAAAATCACAAGTAAGAAAATCATTTCTCTCATTTTTTATTTTAAGGAAGGTATTAGTTGTGCCCAAGGCATAATCTTCAAATCTGATAAAGTAATAGCTTACAATAACCTAACAAGCAAAGCCAGGTGCAACACTAGGCAATCAAGGCAGTTGCCTAGGGTCCACTGACTGAGAAGGGGCTCCCACTGCGACTGTCACACTTACTTTAAAAAACAGTGTTTTTTTAAATAACATACGCTTATGAAGACTTTATTCTTGAACATCTTTCACATCCAGCTGCACATAGCTGCTGCATTAGTGCATGTATTGTCACTCAGACCTTTTCCTGTTCTTCCTTTCCATGCAGAATTTAATGTTATATTCTAGTGTTGCTACTTGCACAAAAGCATCTTTTTCTTCTACAACATTTGTGTGGGTGAAATGCCCCCAATAATAGATAACTGGTTGTTAGTTAATTTGCTCAGGCTCAAACCCTGTACCTCAGTTATTGGAAGGAAACAGGAGCCTGAATCCTTTACCCCAACCACCACTTCAATTTCAAGGAGCTGTGTGCTCAGCTCTTAACTGTCCAGATTTTTATAGAATGTCCAGATTTTTGCCTCATACTTTAGGTCTGTATATGGATAGAAATGAGTGAATATTCTGGGACTAATTTTATGCTTTATTTTTGGAAGACAGAAAAAGAGTTATGTATGTGTCCGTCATTACAGTGTGTTGCTGTGTCTTTTGGCTTTTCCCGGTTAGGGGTCGCCACAGCGGAAACTCCGGTCCGCTAATGATTGGCAGTAGATTTTTACATGCCGAGTTGCCAGCTCTGACGCACAACCTTCAATGAAGATACTCCCATTCACACATGTCTCCACACAGAAGATGCTCTAGCTGAAAATCGAACAGGACAACTTCTTACTATGAGGTGACAATGCTACTGCAGCACCACCACCACTGCACAGATAAAAATCAGTGATATTTTTAAACACATACACAAAGTGCACATCCACCTCCTGGGAAACTGCAGGAATTCCACTTTACCTACTACATGATTTTAAGGTGCTAGGGGAAACAAAAGTGCATGAATAGACACACATGTTCACACACACACACACACACACACACACACACACACACACACACGCACACACAAGTACACACGCGCACACGCATGCACACACATGCACACAAAGACACACAGACACACACACACACACACACACACACACACACACACACACACACACACACACACACACACACACACACACACACACACACACACACAGGGGCATGCAGATTCCAGTGCTAGTCACTAGCAAAGAATAGTTACTTTCATACACATTACCTTTTTGACAAACCAACAAGGTTTATACGCTGGTAATCTAGCTAGTAAAATAAGCATTTTCTGCAGGTCAAGCTATGCTGTATGTCTATCCCACCCCATACTCATATATTCTCACATGATTTTTTTATTGAAAAATTTTAAACCAGGCTTTCATATCACACTGAAAAATTAAGAACCACAATATCAGACCTAAACATTAACACATTATAAAAACAAAGGACATTGTCGTGAGCACTTTGCAAATTCAGTGAATTAAAAAATAATATGCCCCCCCTCCACCATTGAAATAGCCTCTCACCCTGACCTTGCTCTTGCCTACTTTCTTAACTTTGCTCTCTTGAACTTTATTATATTATATTTTCATATAGCATCCCTGCTCCAATTTATATCACCTTTCCAATCCTTACCTTCTTACCCAGCACACTAACAAATGAAGCACCATCTTCTCTGATGTCCTCCAGTCTTTTGAAATATATTCTCATTGTAATGTTGCCTCAGCTTCATAAAGGAGCAATCATTTGGTGAAACCTTGGTTTCCTGGTCTGTTATGGAATGGAGCTACATTTACTGGAGAGATAAAATATTTTTATTGCAGTTTATAGCAGTGCTATTTTCACAAAGGAGAATATATACATACATATATATATATATATATATATATATATATATATATATATATATATATATAAAATGTGTATATATATATATATATATATATATATAAAACTGTATATATATATATATATATATAGTATGTTTATAAATGTGTGTGTGTGTATGTATATATATATATATATATATATATGTATATATATATATATATATGTATATATATATATATATATATATATATGTATATATATATATATATAAAATATTGTCAGCTTTATAGAAAGTTCAAATTCATATGGTCAAGACCATATATTTCACTTTCTGAAAAGTCAAAAACAAGAAAATGCCAAAAATCTGTTTTTTCGAAAGAGGCAAGCCCCCCTACATCCCCCATATGGTGATGTGTACCCCCACATCCCCTGCAAATGTTATATATATATATATATATATATATATATATATATATATATATATATATATATATATCAGTTCCAACCTCGCACTACAGTGGGTGAAAAAGAGTAATTTCCCAGCTACTCATGGTACCTCATTCTCCATATAAGTGCTTCATCTTTTTTAAAAGTCAAACATTTGCTCTCAACCATATGACTTTCAACTTTCTGAAAAGTCTACAATGTCATATAGACCTGTATCTATATATCTATTTTATATATATATATATATATATATATATATATATATATATATATATATATATATATGTGTGTGTAGCGAGAGAGAGAGAGAGAGAGAGAGAGAGAGAGAGAGAGTTCTGTTACCACTTAACCATGGAAATGAAATATTATATATGTTTTGAGTGTAACTCCATTATTATAATAACTAACGAGCAATTCTAAAATGTGCAAACAACTCCGTATGTTCTTCATATTGATCACTGCTGCAATAGCCTTAGCTACATATGTTATATCCTGCCAAGGATGTAACAGCATACCAACTTCCAAAGCTTCAGTGTACCTTCCACGTTTCCAAACTGTCAAGCAGCTCAAGCCTAGCTGGGACTGAGTGGGGGGTAAAGTTTGAACACAATTTGTCTGTTAACAGGTTCACTATATCATCAGGCTTGGTGACTGTGGCACCATTAACCACCAATTCAGCACATTGCTATGTGCTGCCCTTGAGGTTTCTGAGGTAGCTCTTGAATGCCTTATTATCTTTCACCTTGAGAGTTATATTAACCTCAGAGTTGACTTTGCTTGACCTAATTGTCTATTTGCTTTGATGACAGAGTGTTTATCTTTATGGGAATTATCCTTCCTGATTTTTGCAATATTGTTTTACCTTTTGTTGTATCTGCTGCTTAATTTGGGATGCCACCAGGGTGCTTTGTCTCTCAGGCTAATCCTTGACTTACTTCCAGTAGATACAGCTGAATCTATGCAGCCATTGGCATGGTTGTACAGAGTTTCTTAGAGCAATTCAGCATAGGTTGGTGTGTTCTTGGTATTTTGAAGGACATTGAATTTTGACAAACTATCACTTAATAACAGGTAATTTTCCTTAGAATAGTTCCTAAGTGTTACTGATTTTAATGGGATCATGGAGTTTATTTTGATTTTGATGAAAACAGGTTTGTGGTTGGACCTTACCAGGAAGGATGATACATTGGAGGGATGGGGGGTGCAGTGTTCTCCTGTATTTGTTATCACAAGGTCCAGTATGTTGGAGCATCTAGTGGGTGTTTTCACTATTTGGTCAAGGGTGTTTGCACTTACAAAGTCAAAAAATCTCTCTATCTGTAGAGTTGAAGTTGTGTAGGATTCCCAATCTATAGATGGTTAATTAAAGTCTGCTATGAGTGGGGTTTTACATTGTATGGTTAGTGTATCCAATAGGCCCAAGTTTGCATTATGAGCTTCTTCGGACATAGTGGGTGATGTATGGCTGGCTAGAATATGGTACAGGATATGTCTTTGGTGATCTGTACATGGGGAAACTCCATTGTGTTATCCTGTTTGACCAAATTAGGATATACTTGTTACTGACGTATATTCAGAACTTTCCACCTTTAGCCTTTGTCTGTGCAACTACTGTTCTAAAACTGTGGAAGGAACTGAAATCTTTTACTACAAGGGTACTCTGTGTCAGTCTCACAGCATCCAGAATCTCTTTGGTCATAGCATCAATAACCTTTATCTTTTCAGATCCCACTACTGGGGTTTGTCAAAAGAGAAATCACTTGGTGGAGGCAGCAGATATCCTAAATCAAGGTCTTCCATTCTTCCTCCCTGCTCCGAAGCAGTCAGTAAACACAGATGCTTCAAACTTTGCTTGGCAAGCAGTTTCAGGAGACATAAAAGGGATGAGGGTGTGCAACACCAAGGACAGTCATAAGCACATAAATATCAAGGAGATGCTTGCCTTGATGAAGACAATCAATTCTCTCCATTTTTGGTCCCTGTGACCAAATGATTACAGACAATGCCACAGATAATGTGGTACATCAACAAATAAGGGAGAATCAGGTCATACCTCATTTGCAGACTAGCCATGTTTGCTTGGGATATAGCCACATAGGACAGTCTCACTCGACAGGCCTCTTACATTCAGTCATAGCAAAATTGTGTGGCAGACAAGCTAAGCAGGGCCAGGGTAGACCCTTACAAAAAGAAGCTAAATCCAGGGATTCTCCAAGATTTGAGCCATCTTTGGTGAGTTCCTCAAGTAGACTTCTTTCTCTCCTCCATGAACAATCAACTGGCAACATTCTGCTCTAGGACTCCATGCAAGAAGGCCTGGAAGACAGATGCCTTTTCTTTCTTTCTTTCTTTCTTTCTTTCTTTCTTTCTTTCTTTCTTTCTTTCTTTCTATGAAAATATTTCTGCATGCCTTTTCACCCTTTGCATTAATATCAAGGGTACTTCTAAAAATTTAAAAGGAATTAAACAAGATCATTGTGGTGACTCGCTTCTGGCCTAGGCAACCACAGTTCCCTCTTCCTTTGGAAAGAGCTAGGGGCAATTAGCACAGTCTTCCTCATGGAATGGATCTTTTCACACCAGAACAGTGTGTCTGATGTACCTTGACATCAGTCATCTTCAGATGACTGCCTGGATGACCTTTTTAGGCACCTGTTTTTTGAGGACCTGCAGCATGAACTAATGGAGGCAATAAAGCCCGCTACTAGAAAATCATATATTCGCATATGGAAAAGGTTTTATAATTGGTGCTATTAAGATAACCAGTACCCATTTGGGGCTACTTGTTCTCTGGTTTACAATATTTGTCACATACATGAATACATAAGTGATTACATATCTTATGGCTTTTCTTATTCCTCTATCACATTTCATTTATGGACTGTTTCAGCATATCTGCCCATCAGTCCTCCCATTTCAAGGCAGTCACACATCAAAATGTTCTTCAAAGGGATTTTGTATAAGAGGCCTCTAAGAAAACTGGTGGCCCCTCCTTGTGATCTTAATTTTGTGTTAGAGAAGGTAAGACATGCTCCAGTAGAACCAGCTAATTTGCTTCATGTGAGGTTTTTAAGATGGAAAACAGTTGTTTAGTGATTGTTCTGACCTCTACAAGAAGGGTATCTGAGTTGTAAGTTCTTATGGTGAGTCAACCCTACTTCATTTTCTGCAAGGACCTCATTTTCCATTGGTACTGGGTTTCTATGAGACAAATCCTTCTTTTATGCCTAATGTGGTATCCAAGCTTACTTTAAGCCAAACTATCCATCTCCCCATTTTCTTTGCTGAACCTAAAAAATGAAAGGGAAAGGCTGCTCCACATCTTGGATATCCATCAACAACCCAAGTTATCTCCTGACAGAACTAAATCGTTCAGTCCACAGCCAACTCAGGTTCTATCTTGATAGAGCTAAATCTTTCAGGTCTTCAGATTAATTGTTTAATTCTTGTGGCGGTAAATAAAAGAAACAACCTATGTCATCACAGATTTTTTTTTCCAAATGGTTGATTAAGGCTATTATCTTTGGTTATACATACCATGACAAATTTATTACTGGCAGGATCAAGGCCCAGTCAACCAGAAGTTTGGCTTAATCTATGTTTTTTTTTCAAAAGGTTTGGATTATAGAGGTATTCCAGAAGCTACAACTTGGTCTCCCATGCATACTTTTACAAGCTGTATATAAGCTTTATCCCTTTTCTGGGTTTAGATTAAGCTTTGATATGACCACTCTCCAAGTGCTCCTGATCCTTTCATCTTCCTCCTCTGAAATATAGTTAGCTAAGGTATTCTACCCATATACTACGACTACTGCAACATTGATCAATATGAAGAACATAGTACAGCTGTGTGAATTGAACACACCGTAGCAGTAGATGTCCGAATGATTACTGCTGCAGAAGCCTCTCCCTCCCCACATCCACTTTGTTTTTTGTGTGTTTTTTATGCCAAAGGGTGGACATTTATTTTCTGTTATTCCTAACCTTGTCCTTTCAGGGCTCAGCCTTCCTCTGTCTACAAGCAGGAAAGCTCTGAAAGGCTCTGTGCCCAGACTTGTCTTTCAGTCAGCTCGGCTCAAGCTGCTTGACAATTTGGGTGTGTGGAAGATGCCCTAAAGATCTGGCAGCTGGCTGGCTGTTGTATCTTTGCCAGGATGTAACCCATATAACTAATGCTAATGCATCAGTGATCATTCCAGCATCTACTGTTATGGTAAGTTTAACTTATAGAACCAAAACTGTTCTATTTTTTTTTTTTTATGCACAAATCCATAAAATTTCTTTACTGCATAGAAATGCAGTTCTAAGGAACATCTTAAATATGTGTCAGCATGCAAAGTATATCTTTAATACTTACTGATACATAAGGAGATAATTGAGTCTCAGCTTTGTGCTGTTTCAGTAAAGTTATACTAGTATCATAGACGCAACATTTCTGCATTACCCATTGTTCTACTCCTGTGGTTTTAACTGAATTGATTTAAAGGTTCATGTCTCTCTGTCCTATTACTGAAAGAAAAGTATACGTGAGAGTTTTTAATATAGGTATCGTTCTATTATACAAATTATACTTGAAATGATAAATCTGATTTACTGGTAAATCATTTTTACTTTTTTTTTTTGCAAATCTCTCTTTATTTTGCTTTCGTTTGCTTTAAAATTATACTGAGATGACCTACATGAAATATGTCCTGCATCTTAATGTGAGTAGGTAACTCACAGCAATACAAATCTACACCCATTTTATACCCTTCAGTCAATTCACTTTGTGAAATTCATCTGGTCTGTATTTCTTCTTACTGCCTCTCACTCAATGCATTCAGAACTCATTTTTGAAATGTTTCTATTTGCGGACTGACCTCATATCTGAAAAAAAATGTCTACCTGTTTATTTTTTAAAATATGTCCCATGTTGTCATAAGTGTTTTCTATACAGATGCCAGCTAATCAATGAATATATATTTTAATACATTAATCAGTGGGGTTCCACAACAGTAATATTTAAAAGAATTCTGCAAGGAACCCACCTAATCGATTTTAAATCTAAATTATAATAAGTCAAAAGATGTGCTCTATAAGCAGGCATTCTAAAGAAAGATGTAAAACTAGTGGCATGTTGTCAGTTAACATTTACATTTCTGTGATACCTTCAAGATATAGTACTTTGGAATAGCGTTATT
The DNA here is from genome assembly GCF_019279795.1 of Protopterus annectens. Taxonomy (NCBI): domain Eukaryota; kingdom Metazoa; phylum Chordata; order Ceratodontiformes; family Protopteridae; genus Protopterus; species Protopterus annectens. The sequence goes on from NC_056735.1 coordinate 915,992,322, forward strand.
TATTTGCAGTGGAATCAAAGAGCTATGCATGTGTCAATATTAACAATAGTTTCTGTAATTATGAATATTTGCAGTATAGGAGAAAGAATTATTATCATGGCATGACAATTTGGATGAAACAAAAGAAATGTACTACATTACGTACCTGCCTGACTGTCATTTAACATACATGCACACTTATATGCAGGTATACACTTGCAGACACACACACTGATACATATATATATATATATATATATATATATATATATAATCACTGACAGTTTTTTTATCTCATTGATTTATTTATTTGCAGTTTTTGTATAGCTTTTTCTTCTTCTAACTATAACAAAATTTTACCCCTTCATTCCAAGTCCCCAGTGAAGTCTTTAGTTGGAATCACTATTTAATTAGGAATTAATAATATATTGTATATTAGATGAGTAATGGGACTTAACTGTGCACTCACAGGTTCAGGTTGCTGCAAAATAATTAAAATTACCTGAAGAGCAAAGCTAGAGTGGCAATTTTAATGAGATGGTAAACTGAGGAACTAAGGGTGTGTGGTTAAATCCCAGCACTTGTTTGGTATTCAGTAGTGTACTTCAGTACATACTGTTTATTTTGTCTTATTTCATTTTATTTTTAATTTGTTAACCAGGGCAGACCACTGATCCCATTGGGTCTATTTCAATCACAGCCTGGGCTAAACACAATAGATATATTACATTAAATACAGAGTGAATGACAAAATGCATTGCATGCATATATTATATGTGAATATCAGAGATGGCTTGATGATATAAAGGCAATAGATAAATGACATTATATACAGCTTGACTGACAAAACACGATATATTCATGTGTTATATATGGAGCAACAATCAGAGTTGGCATGCTGAAAGAATCACAATGAAAATAATATCTTATTTTCTTTATTGTAATTTATTTAGTTACTGTGTAGACCCATGTTGCATAAGTCCCACTTCTAAGGGACAGCTCAGAAGCACTGTCTATTTAAATCACATGCTCTGAGTCACACAATAAGGAAGTAGACACTGATACTGCCAAAGCGAGGACTACACGATGAAGGTTGGTAGCATCTGAAAGCCTTAGTCATCTTCATTGTTTCTGATTCAGTTGTTTACTGACTACACTATCTAGATGGCTGAGAGCACTGAATCAGTCGATCTGTAGAACTGGGTATTGTTGTTTATTAAGAGAAATACTAATCAAACGTCATCAACTCAAACAATGAAGATGGATATGTTATGTCTTTATAGACAGCACCCTTCAGTACTACTTACTGACAAACATATCTTATAGTATTAAGGTTGGTGAGGTGTGTGTGTGTCTGTGTGTGTGTGTGTGTGTGTGTGTGTGTGTGTGTGTGTGTGTGTGTGTGTGTGTGTGAGATTGGGGAAAAAATGAAACTCATACATAGTAATACTTGTCCTATCATATTATGCCACAGTCTGAATTTTCAGATAAAGTTAGTCATCTAATTCCCACACCATTTAATGGAAAAAAATGTAAACTTTATTTACTGAAATATGTAGCTCCCTTGCCTTCTCCCTCACTACATTACCATATGATGATGAACAGAAATATAAAATAATACTGAGGCAACAATCAAATGAGTCTAATGTGGCAAAATAAACATAAATACAACTTAGCTTAAGACTCCAT
>NC_056735.1:915998989-916048989 GCF_019279795.1 Protopterus annectens
TACATACCAAAGAAACATTTCTGTCATCCATATGAAGATATAAATTACCAGTGTTGCTCCAGTTTTAGCAATCAAGCCACCTGAAACAACCTGACAAGATACAATGATTCCTTCCTAGAAAAATCAGAGTTAGAAAAGTTAAGATACCAGAAAGGATTCAAAAACTGACACTATATTTTGGTCTTTTAAAAGTCAGTGTCATGAAACTTGAAGGCCTGCTGTTTAGGGAAGAGAACACAGCAACCTGTAGAAAAATCCTAATGGGTATTTCTTGATATCGAGGCTCTATCTTTATTGCAAAATGACGAAAGTAATTCATATGTCCCTCAGTTACCCACTCTGCAATATATCATGATTGTATGCTTTCATAAATAAGAAAATTAAGACCATTTCCAGATACTGCTGGTACAACAGGAGGGATTCAGAGACATGTTAATAAGATTCATAAGACCAGTGCATGGTGGAAAACAAAGGAGATAAACAGCTCCCATTTTATGGAAAACTATCCAGTAGCAATGGTATGGTGGAAAGCAAAGAAGAAAAAACAGCTCCCATTTTATGGAAAACTATACAACAGCACCACGAAAGGTATGGGATTCCTAACATCATGAACGTGTCTGTTAGACTGTACAAATACAGGTAATGTCAACATGAATAACTGCACTGACCCATTTCCGGCAATACAATACTATATACCGAGGTTATATAGAAATACGTGCAGAGATATTATAGGATTATTTTCATTTCTTTCCAGTGACAGAATATTTAAAAATATGTGACACTTATCCTGAGATTTTGCAGCACTGAAGATTGTTATATAAAGCTCCATGGGGACATTTCGCACATTACTGCCATAGTTTTAGGTTTTCATTAGTGGGGTTGTTTGCTATAGAGTGGCATAATTAATAGCTTTTTAAATAGTCATTACTTCATGTTTACAGAGGAAGACTAGTAGAAGGGAATCTGTTGTTTCTGTGGAGCAGTTGGCCTTTCTCTGGATATATATCTGCACCTGAATATAGACAAGGATAACAAACATTATTTTGGGTTACTACCATGTTAGCAGTGCAAAACTGTTATAACAAAATGATAAATGATACAATCTCTGCTCCAGTGCATAGTGGCACTCATGCAAACACACACGCATGTGCATGCACGCGCGTGCACACACACACACACACACACACACACACACACACACACACACACACACACTCACAAACTCCTGCATACATACACTCATTACGTGATCAGGTATCTGTCATGCCACTGTACTACAGCAGCATCATAACTGTCCCTGCCTGTACTTTCAGGCTGTATGGCATTGCTGAGCAGGAAAAACTCTGAGTGTTTCAGGACTCAGCATAAATTTGTGACATCAGTCACAGAGTATGCAGTCTAAAGCAGTTTCTGAAAATAAGGCTGTAGTTCTGCTTTTTATTTAAACAATCTTCTTAGTTTATTCTTCTCAGTACAACTTATTTTTCATAACACAAGACTCCAATAAAATGGGATATTGCATTATCTTATATGCCTGTATAAATATATTGTCTAGTGTGGAGGGTGAGGCTTCTAGGACAAAGTCATACTGCTGCCCAGTTGTGTATTTTTTTTTTCTCATAAGGTCCAGTGCTCTGCCTCACCATTACAGGAAAGATGAGCTGTGGGTGACACTGGCATATGCTGCACACCTCTTTGTCTAACACAACCACAGTGCTTTCAGACTGTGGACAATAGCCACCCCTGTATCACCACCTTTCACTGTGGATTGCCAACAAGTATGTGTTGGAGCTTACACTCCCATCCCCCAAGGATGGGCTTTCCCACTCTCCCCCTACAATAACAAGCATCAGAGCCTCTATTTGAACTTGAGTCACCTAGGCCACGGTCTGGGCTTTTGTCCTGTATACCACCACCATTACTATGCTCTACAAGCTACTGCTCCCCTAGAATAACTGCTTTTTGTTGTTGTCCAGTTGTTTGATGCTCAGGATATCATGATTTTAATGTCATATGCACATCTTAAATGATGGTTGGGTAAGATATGACCAGGATCTGGACTTTGAAAAGCTTTCAACCCTGGATCTTCATCAATTTGACTTTATCAAAGGAAGGGTCTGCCTGTTTAACCCCATTAATTTCTTTGAAAAGTAACTGAATCAGTGGATAGTGGTTATGCAGTGCATACAGCATATTGAGACCTACCAAGGCTTTTTCAATATTCTCCATGCAAGCATTATTGATAGACTTGCAAATCTGAATATAATCTGAGTATAATTACTTATATTGTACAATGGATAGTTAAATGGTTGTCTGACAGAACCACTGTGGTTAGAGTCACAGATAACACTCCTGAAAGCAAAACAGTTACCACTAATATACCACAAGCCTGAGTTCTGGGCCCTCTCCTATTTTGCATATATTTCTCAGACTAGCACTTCTGGCATATGCTTAACTAACTTGGCAGATGACTGTAAATTGCATGTCATTATCTGATCTTCAACTGACTCACAATTGCTCCAACATGGCTTGACAATGTTAATGATTACTAAAAGGATAATGGTCTCAACAAAAATGTAATAAAATGTAACATAGTTCAGTTTGGTAAACAAAGATTTTTGCTTCCTTATAGGAGATGTGCCCCTCTGATCAGACACGGTTGTAAGGGATCTGGGTACACATGTTGATAATTACTTACCATTTGTCAATCATGTTACCAGGGTAGTTTGGAAAGCCTTTTATCTGGCCAATCTAATTTCTAAAGGCATCTCCACTAGATCCAAAGAAATCTTTGATCCCCTTTGCTCTTATCTTATCATAGGTTCATAGGAGATTACAAAGCTCATGATTACAAGCCTAGCATAATAATCCAGATTTTACCAGATTTTCAATTCCTAAGGGCTAGAGTATGGCTTAGGTTTCTGCCTATGGCACTGAGTATTTTATAGAATGTCCCTGTCAATAAGAGACATGGATGACACCCCAGGAGTGAATTTAGGATTCCCCATCAATTTGAAGAGGGTCAGGGAAGGGCTCTGCTCTATGTGAATATAAATCATATCCCAGAGAAGGGGTCATTTCTGAGACACATATGTCTCTCCAGCATGTTTTGTTCATGTCACACACCAGGTTTACATACTTGGATTGGGTAATCCTTGTGCAGCTTGCCGTGTGAATGTATAATGGTTATATCAGAGTTAGATCTGAGAGTGCCTTGTAGGTCAGATTTAGATCATCCCTTAATAACTGGTAGGAGACAGGGGTAATGGGACAGAGTTTTTAGTTGATATGTATAGGACATATTGTTTACACCCTGTATCTTTTTGTAATGAACCTCTGAGGCCACTACAGTTGTTACAATTGCCTAGTCAAGTATATGCTGAAACATACATTGTACTTAATTGTTGGTCTGATGAGGGCTGAGTACAGTGAGACTATAACTTCCTTGGATCTGGATGCCATGCCTTTACATATAATCTGTGCCACACTGAAGGCCTTTCTCAGCACTATGTTCACATGGTGGTCAAAGTTCAGTCTATTGTCTATCTGTTCACCTAGCAATCTCACCTCTGGGTCCAATCTTGGGGGTTTGATATTAATGTTGCAATTTGCAGGGGTACTTTACATCTCAAAGGATATAGTTATGCATTTTTTTCCCATTTAGATTTAGGTCATGGCACTGGTACAATCCATTGTCTGAGTTAGACCCTTCTGAAGGATAACTACATCACTAGGGGATTTAATGATTGCTCCCAGCTTGCAGTAATCAGCAAGCTTTGTCAGCCAAAAACCTTCTACATTAGCTTTGACTTAATGAAGTATAGTCCAAACAGGAGCAGTCCCAGCACTGAGCCCTCTGGTACATCACTAATAACTGGACTCTTGCTAGATCTGGATTTTACCACTCTAACAACATGTGTCCTGTCTGTGAGCCATTTGGCTATACATATGCCGATGTAGACATTTATGCCAAAATTTTTGAGTTTATCTGTAATAACTGAGTGGGTAATTGTGCCAAATGCCTTAGGCAGATCAAGGTAGGCAGTATGCACTGTTTTAACCTCATCTATAGCCTAGTAACTTGCTGAAAGACATCCACCAGATTGAGCAGGCATGACCTGCCCATGACAAAGCTGAAGTGGGTCATGTCCAGTGTTTGGAGATTTCCTATGTCATTGTTAGCAGGTCCATGAGTATTGTTTCCATGACCTTGCATATGAGCCTAGTCAAACTTATGACTCTTTAATTTCCTGGGTCAGTTGATCGTCCCTCTTTATGCATAGAGGTGACTGTCACTGTCCTGCACTCCCCAGGGACCAAGCCAATATGGAGGCTGTGGTTAAATAGAGTTCCAAGTAGGACTGATAGGTCATGTTTAAGCAATTTAAGAGGCATCCTGGAATATTTATAGGAGCTATTGAAGCCATGTTTTTAGCTTTAGAGAACACAGTGGTGATCTGTTCTTTTGTGATAACTGGTAAAGAAATGGGGATAACCAGAGGTGATGGTGGGTGGTGAAATTGAGCTGAATTTATGAGCCAGCAGATATTCTATATCTTCTGGCTGGATATAGGTGATGCTGTTGGATGTTCCCCATAAGATTGCAGACATAACTGAAAAAATGTCTTATATGTGAGAGGCTATTTTTAACTCATAATTCACTTTTGAAGACTTGACTAGTCTCCTGATTTTTTTGTTTAGACTAACGAGAGAGTTTTTGCTCTGCTGTGCAAATTCTCTCTTACTTGTAGACTTGATTTTCTTTTTGTGTTGTACAATGTATTTATATCACAGTTCCACCAGAATGGCTTGTTTTTTATGTTTTTTCCTAGGCTTATTTTGGTCTGGGACTATCATTTATATGCAATTGCTTAAATGGTCATACAGGGCTTTTGTTTTCATCTTCACGTAGGTTTGTGTGTCTTCTTGGTTTGAAGGAGCTTGGAAATTAGCTATGCCATTTCATAATAGGAGGTTGTTTGCCTTACAAAAGTTCTTACATGTTTTGGGTTTAGGTGGAGGTTTTAGTCCTGTATTTATTTTAAAGGATACCTTTTTGTGATCCATCCTAACCAGTGAAGACATTACACTTGAGGGGTGGTTTGCAATGCTTTCCCATATTTGTGAGTAACAGGTCTGTGATATCTGTACCCTTAATGGGAGTGCAGACTAGCTGCTCCAGGGCATTTCCATTAACAAAGTCTAGAAATCTTTGAGGCTGCATATGGTCATGTATGCTTCCCAGTTAAGGGAGGGTATTTGAAATCACTCGTGAGTATGGTATTGGGCTGAATGGTAAGCAATTCTAGTAAATTCTGGTATGATGTATGGATTTCATGGTTCATGGTTATGGACCTGTAGCTAGCAAGTATGTGGTAAGGGATTTTTCAGATGGTCATTTGGACATGGAGTAGTTCAAGCATGTCATATTGTTTGACCAGTCTTGAGGTTTGCTTATTTTTTATGTAGATGGATATGCCTCCACCTGTTGTCTGGTCCTGTGCACTAGGTTTTCAGAATATGTGAAATACATTATAACTTTATGCTGTTGGAGTACTTTCCATGGCTTTGAACAGTGTCTCATTAACTGCACAGACATCAGCATTCTCCAAGGTGGAGATTGCTAGCAGTGAGTGTAGTTTCATGTTGAGACTCCTAGCATTGAGCAGTAATACCTTTAGCTTATCATGAGTAGATTTGGCTATGTTGGAAGCTTTATCTGTTTGGCAATGTCTAAAAAAAGTTACAATAGGGGTGCGTAATATTTTGGCCAATATCTGAAAGCGTAGTGATGACAGGTGAAAACCATAACTGGAAAAGCAGCATATCCTGCCAGTTATGTTCTCCCAGGATGACAAATATTGGAGACCTTTAGAGAGAAACCAGTAGCTAAGTCAGTTATTAAAGTGAATTATTTTATGTTGGTATTCTGGCATCATCCTTGGAGAAAGTAGGCTCCTGCTTGGTGCAAAGCTCATACCTGTCTGTGACACATATTTGGAGAAATAAGTAATGTTTCTCTTCATATAGTCCAGTGAGGTAAGTCTCAGGCCATTTATGCCACCATGAACTCTGACTGAGTTATACTGGTATTGGTGTTCAATGACCTGACAGCCTGCATGATCTGATGAATCCTGGCCCATGACATGCAAGTAAATGTAACCTTCTTCTCATTCTGCCTGGTGAGAGGGACATCAGTGAATCTCACTATGGCATCTCCTTTGATCAAAATTGGGTTGTGTGGTGTTATGCCTTATGGGCATGGTAGCTGAGACACTATGAGATGCAATTTTATGTGTTGTGGTGGGAATTGTCTTGTTTGTGTGCACAAAAGGTTTCTGAGGACTACCTCTAGGAGGCTTTTGAGGTTTGGGTAAGTTCCATGTGAGCACCTCTGCATATGTGGGTTTATGTGCCTGGTCGTTAATCAGTGTGTTGAGTGTTATGTGTGCACTGCTAGCAACCTGTTTAGCATTTTTTGTGTCTGTATGTGAGTTTTGCCTTCAGTGCCATTATGTAACTACATCTCTCACATACAGTTTTTGTCTGTTTCAGAATAAAGTTGTTGACATTAAACATGAGGCAATTGCTACATTTCTTCAGGATGCCCATCTCCTCCAAGCTGAATGCAGAGATAGCAGTCATGTGCCTCTCCATGATTGCAGGTCCTTAGTATGTGCTTTATGAGGGAAAACAATAGGTGTTTGTAATGGGACAAGGGATGGGTACTTATACAGGGTCATTTCCAGCTGCTTGCATAGTGTAATTTACAGCTAACCTATATTGCCATGCTCTTCAGTGTAGAAACCAGTTGCTCTCTGAGCAGCAAAAGGTCCGAGTACTGTAATAAAGTACTTTAAAACTAACTAAATGTGGCATTGCTGCTCAGAGCACAAAGCAGTTGCTCCTTGTGTAGCTTGGGACTGTGCAAAATTTCAGAGGTAATTCTTACAGAGAAAAGTTCAACTTCTAGTGAGTGTGGATATGCAAGGCACCAGTAACTGCCTCTGCACAAAGTGCAGTGTAGTGCAAACATGAGGTTTAAGTAGAAGCAAGAAAAACAAGTTTTAAACTAGGTATGGCCACAAGCCAATCAGGTAAGCAAACAATAAGTTTTCCACTAGCAATTCCCAGCTTAGATAGGTGAAATCAGACCCATTACTGAATGTATTTATCTAAACACGTCACACAACTTGAGAGACCTCAGAGATTCATAACTAAAAAGATCAGTGGCCTTAGTTATCAGGAGAAACTGGCAGCCATTTTTCTTTGTACTCAGTCTCTCACAGACTTCTCCATGGAGATCTATGTCTAGCCTTTCATGACACGGAAGATCCAACCCTATTTGATCTCCTTTTCATCTAAGAACTAGTGGTACATGAAATACTTAGCTAAAGGAACTAAACCTTCATCAGCAGATAAATAAGACAAGTTGGCATAATATATTCACATCCCAACATACCACTTACCTGGATTAAACATCACTACATGTCAAGCAAAGCAGAATCAGTGCCACCTTCAAGATAAACCTGGAACAAATTCTCTCCTAGTCTATTTTGTCTTGTTCTCTTTGAAATTACAGGGAAATTCTAATAGGGTTTTTAGGCTGGGCTTGAAATGGTCTGCAGATAGATTGCCTAGTACTTATCTATGAACCAGAAAGCACCACAAAACTGAACAGCAAATTATCAGTCAAAAAACACCGAAAGTCATAACAAAAAATAAAAAAAAAAAACACAGAAGTCAAGTTTTTGCTCCACCATACCTCCTGACTATTATATATGCCAACTCCAAGAATACAAAAAAGTATGGGGAAAGGGTAAATTCCCCCTACTCACTGTTCTGCGACCTCCCACAAAGTAATGCCAGCAGAAGCAATCATATGACTATTTGATCATTTCTGTTGATGTTTGATATTATTAGCATTTGACTGTATGGAATTGCCCATATATCAATGGACTTTATATATAGAAGGTGTGTATAAGAGTCTGCTCTACTGCAAAAAAAAATTGATTTTGTGTTTTCAGATGAAAGGAGTTTCTCTGTTTTTATTAGAGATCTAAGGTTTTAGATGTTTTGTGGTTAAATGAGATGTGAGTGTGCACAGTAAACACAGTTACCCTACCTGATCTATATAATGCACTTGTCACCTGCTGCTCAGTGTATCACTAAAAAGGAGAGTGGACTTAACTTCTGTACAGTGTAATCATCATAGTTATACTATACAACACACAAAACAACTACTGACATTCTTGTTTTGAACTATGTCACTGTTAGCAATATGACCCTGATACCCTTCATATTCTGTTGGTTCACACAAAGATGGATGTCCCTGTGTCTCATCCTCAATCAGTAAAAGTTGCAGAATTTCTTTTCTAATAAATTAAGATGTTTTCATGACTTCAAAATCCTATAGTACAACAACATTTCTCCTTGATACATGTTTTTTGTTTCACTAATCAGATGTTGAAAACCTAAATGACTAGATAGGTATCCACAAATTTACTACAGGATTGACTGGTATGGTCTTTCTCGGGAAAAGAGGTGCAGCATGAGGGATGCTACAAGCAAGGCAGGAATGGTCATAAGATTTAGTGGCCTTGGAATATCTATAAAATCTATGAAACTATGAAAGAAACAAAATTCAAATAATCAGATTTCCCTTCTTTCACAAAACATGACTCAAAAATTGTTTCCATCTTGATTTTATAAGCCTTTTATTTTCCAGTAGGTTCATAGGTGTGTACTAGGCTAATGGCCTTGGAGCCTTTACAAGTCTAGCCCATAGAAGTGCCTTGGCCGATGATAGTACCCAGTGCCTATATCAAGTAGAGCCACTGGAGTGATCCCTGGGTCGAACTTTCTATTACCCATCCACTCATCAAGATTTCTCTTGAAGAGGGTCAGGGAGGGCTTGACATGTATAAGAAGTCTATTCCAGAGTGTGGGCAGTCTCTGGGTGAGGAACCTGTCCCTTGCAGCATGCTCTGTTGATTGTGGTAATGAGGTTGAGGTCTCTGGAGCATGTGGTGTGGTGGGATTGGGATTTCTTTAGATGTAGCATTTCTAACAGAGCTGGGTCAGACATGACTTTATAAGTGATGCAGAGATCACCTTTAAGTAGGTGATATGAGCCAGAGAATAGCTAGAGTCCTTTGAGTCTGTCTGTGTAGGACATGTGTTTAATGCCTAGGATCCTCTTTGTGAGGTACTTCTGTGGCCTCTCCAGCTGTTGCAGGTGTCTGGTGAGGTACATGCCAAATGGGGCATTATACTCTATTAATTGTCTAATGAGGGAAGAGTAGAGGAAGATGATGACCTCTTTCTTCCTGGATGCAAAATCCTTGGTAATGAGATGTTCCACATAGAAGGACTTTCTGACCATAGTGGCAATGTGGTGATCAAAGGTGAGGTTGCTGTCAACCTGCATCCCCAGATCTTCTATAACACCTTCAGTGTTCAGTGAGTTCCCATCGATGTGATAATTAGTGGGAATGAGTTTTTACCAAAGGGGATAACTATGCATTTTTTGGCATTAAGCTTAAGGCCATGGTTTCGACACCAGTCATTGTTCTCAGTGAGGCCTTTCTGTATGATGTCTGCATCACTTCAGGAGTTAATAATGGCTCCCAGCTTGCAGTTATCTGCGAACTTGGTCAGCTAGAGTCCGTTTGTTTTGGCCTGGACTTCTGAGAAGTAGATGCCAAATAGGAGAGGACCCAGGCAAAATCCCTGTGGGATTCCACTCGTGACTGGTCACCAGTCTGACCTGGAGTCCGCTATTTTCATACTGTGTGTTCTATCTGTGAGCCAATTTGCAACCCACCTAGTGATATAGAGGTTGATGCCTAGTTTGGTGAGTTTATCAGTAATTCCTGAGTGAGGAATGGTATCAAAGACCTTGGCTAGATCGAGGTAGGCTGTATGCACTGACTTACCTTCATCCACAGCCCTGGTGACTAACTCAAAGAAATCAACCAGGTTGAGCAGGCATGATCTCTCTTACAGAAATCCAAATTGCATGGGGTCAAGAGTTTGGAGATTTTTTATATCTTTATTAATCAGGTCCATGATGATGGGCTCCATTGATTTCCTATATCTTTATTAATCAGGTCCATGATGATGGGCTCCATAGCTTTACATATCAGACTCATCAGGATAATGGCCATTATTTCCCAGGGTCTGTAGTCACTTCCCCTTTATGGAAAAGGATGACTGTAGCAGTGTACCATTCAGTAGGGACAAAGCCTGAGGTGAGGCTGTGACTGAACAGGGAACACAGATGTGGTGCCAGTTCGCTTTGTAGTTCATGAAGAACACAGTCACGGATATTACCAGGTCCAATGGAAGCTGTATTCTTAGCCTTGGACAATGAAGCTTTATCCTGTGCTGCAGTAATGCTGGGTGCCTAGCATTCTTCCGGTATTGTGATTGATCCTTTGGAGGGGTGAGAGAGGTAAAGTTGGCACCTAATCTGTCGGCCAGTATGTTGGCAATATCTGGTGGCTATGTATAGGAGGTACCATTGTGCAGTAACTCAGAGAAAATCTGGGTATTGCCATGGAGATTCTTGATATAGCTACAGAAGGCTTTGTGATTATTTTTAGTGTCTGCCACAATTCTTTCTTCATAGCTGGCTTAGGATGATTTGATGAGGGATCTCAACTTTTTGTTGGGGCTCATAAGGGAGTTTTTGCAGTCTTGGGACATCACCTTTTCTGCAGCAGTTTCTTCCTTCTGTTGTAAAGTTTATTAATGGCAGGGGACCAGCAGATTGGCTTTCTTTTTTTGGAGGGGAGCATTTTGGTTCTGTTGGGTATTGCTAGTTCCATGCATTTATGTACATGTTGATACAGTGCATTGGTGTATGATTCGGCAGTCATGCAGTTATTTTCCACTGGCATGGGTGCCATGAAGCCACTGGAAGCCAAAAATCCAAACAAACAGAGCAAAGAAAGGAACAAAAGCAACCAAAGGTGTAGTCCACATAGGATTTATTCAACGAAGCACTTTTCGTCCGATTAGTAACCAGGTCTTCTTCAGATAAAAATAACTAAAACATCCCTACTTAAATAAGCTGTTGGCATCAATTCCAGTGTATTGATCATCAGAACTCAAGTTATTGGTCTATAGTTTTTAGGACACCTTGCAAGTTCACTCTTAAGGAGGGGTATAATTTGTCCTATTAACCAGGTGCATATATAAATAGTTCTAACTCATGGCTAGATCTTCATGTAAAGATGTTAATACTTTCAGCCAGAAGTTAGGTACTGTATCTGAGCCTGGGGTTTTCTGTTTGGGAGCTTTTCTTAATTTTGTTTCAATTTCTCTGGCTACTAATTCATCCCATTTCAAATCCTGTACATTTGAGCTTCTTATTGTTTCTCTTACTTCTATTAACCATTCAGCATATTTGTTGTTGTTGTGTCTTTCGGCTTTTCCCAGTTAGGGGTCGCCATAGCGGAACTCCGGTCCATTAATGATTGGCAGTAAATTTTTACATGCCGAGTTGCCAGCTCTGACACACAACCTTCAACGAAGGTACGCCCATTCATGCATGTCTCCACACAGAAGACTCTCTAGCTGAGAATCGAACAGGACAATGTCTTACTGTGGGTCGACAACACTACTGCAGTACCACCACCGCAGTTATTCAGCATATTTGTTATGTCCTACAAAATATTCATAGATATTTCTCCAAAATGTGTCTATTTCTTCTACTTTTTTTTTTTTTTTTTTTTTTGCTGATCTTTCTGTTCCTTTTGCCTTGTTTCCCAGTTCCCTAAATATATTTTTTTAGGTCATCAATACATTGCTTATTTTCTACTTTTTCTTTATATTCGTCTGCATATCTTCTAAGTTTTTCTACCTATGCTGATATCTTTAGTTTATTATTTGCAATAGTGAATAGTAAATCCTGGTCTGCCCTCATACTGTGTATTGCTTTTATCATGGCCAACTTTCTGAGTATTTTTGTTGATCTGTCCTCTCTTATGTACTCTTCTAACAGTGACAATTCTTGTCTTAATTGCTACATACTTTTCTCTATTCAGTAATTCCATGATGGCATTTGATTTTGCCCTTTGTTGTCCCTTAGTAACCTATGTTTTTGTGGTGTGAGTTTACCTGTTACTGTTTGGCTGCATAGTAACATACCCTATTTTCTTCTGTTATATCACATGCATTTCTATGAACAGTCTTGGCTACTGCATTCATTTGTTTTATCAAACTTCTAACATTTAGGGTCTTATTGACTTTCTATATTCTATTTCTTTCACTGATCTTAATGTGTCTATCCAGCTGTATTAAATTAAGCAACACTTCCCTTAGATCATTTTCTTCTAAACTAAGGCCGCATTCTTTGCTCTCCGTTTCAAGTGGGCATGCTATAGAAAGTTTCAGAGGATCTTCCTGTGCCATATTCTCTTCAGCTTAATTCTTGTCATTCATTACTCTTTCATTTGAGAACTCATTAGCCTAGCACTCCACAACACTGACAGCATCATATTTACCACAGTTTCCTGTTCTTTCCCATGCTGTGCAACTCCAACTGAACTTATGTACTGGTTTCCTACTGAAGCCTCCATGGTATCTTCATATGGAAACTGATCAGATGTTTCCTGATCCACTGGTTTCTGCTTAATTAGGGAACCCATTGTTCTATCAAGCTGTAACATTAACAGAGTTATATTTTCTACATTAAAGCCTTCACTTTGCAGGTAATCTATAACTTCAACTACTATTTTTTTAACTACTATTTTACTAATCTTCTGTTCTGTGGTCCCCCTTTATGATTTTATTTTTTGTATTGTGAAATTTTTCATATCTGGGTGCCCTTGCCTTTATTTCTCCCGAAACATCTTTGGAGCTGCTTTTTTTGTATTGATTAATTTGGCTTTTTTTCCTTTGTAAAAATATTGCTCCATATCATATCTCTCTTTCTTGCCCATGTCCATATTTTACTGTTTATATTTTTGCACTTTCTCAGTCACTTCTTTTTCCAAATGGCCCAAGGTTTCTCAGTCTAGATAATGTTTTCATGAGTCTGTTGTATTATTGAACATAACTTTCCACTCAAAGCTTTTGACAGTTTTTCTTGTGTATGTATTTTTCTTTCTTTTAATTTCTGTATGAATCTCTATGAATCTCACTTTTTCATTTCTCTAAATCTCTAGGGTTTCTAATACCACAATGGGAATGGACTCCATTCCTAAGTCAAAGTATGATTAAAGTTCATGAAATTAATATTATTCCAATCTTTGATGTCAGCCAGAAGTGCTCTTCGCACTATCCGTAATGTGCCCAGGAATGACTCATTCTGCAATTCATATGGAGTTACATGCATCAGTAACATATCTAAATATGAGTGTAGATTCTTTTTTATAAGACCCTTTGCTCCTACTACTATTGGAACTGTCTGGGTATCTTTCTTTCAAATTGCTCTTATTTCTGTCTGCAAATCCTAATATTTTATGACTTTGTGTCTGTCTGTCTGTACACAAGACACTGTACTCACTGGGTGTAGTGATTTCAATGATCAAAGCTACTTTTGTCTTTTTTTTCATGGACCACTATATCTGGTTTTCTCGCACCTGTCTTTTGAACTGTTGGTAATGGGTGATCCCATGGGATGTAGGCTTCATCATTTTCTATGTTGCTTTGTGACTCATGTTTCCATTGTTTTTCAGCTACATCAATATTATAATGTTTGCACAATCCCCAGTGCAACAGTCTTACCACATTTTTATGCCTTTCAGTATACAGTCCTTCTGCCATTAGTAAGTCACAGCAAGCAACAAGGTGTGCAAATGTTTCCAATTCTGTTTTACAAAACCTACATTTGCCTGTTTCTCCCACATGCTCATTGGACTTTGTAAACCATGCAGGTAGTCCATTATCTTGGGCAGCCCATATTAACCTTTCATGTTTTGGTTTGAATTCATCTCTCCTTAATCATTCTTAAGTTTAATTCTGATCCACATGAAGTTGTTCCAGAGGTTTTTTATACTTGGAACTATATTTACGCATTTTCCACATTTTTTGCTTTCTCATGTGATCTTTCACCTTATATTCTTTCTTTTGATTTTTGGCCCATTCAGTTGCTGCCTGATTTTTATCTGCTTCTGATTTGATTTCCACTCCCTCTTGACTCTAATGTTTTAAAACTTTCACTATGTTTGGGTCTTGTGAGATCAGCAGATATGTATGCAGTGCCACGATTGCAGGTCTATTCGTATAATCTATTTCAAGGAGGCCCATACCTCCTTCAGAATGGGGTGTATGTAATCTTGGGGTGCACTGATTTTTATAAATCATTTAATGACCATGAAGCAACATTCTTGTTATCCTGTCTAATCTATCCAACACCTTTTGGGGCCAGTCAGTCACTTCAAAACTGTAAGTTAGGACAGGAAGAGCAAATCGGTTTATAGTTTGAACTTTGTTCCTAGATGTCAATGCTGTTTTCAGGATTAATTTAAGTCTTCTAAAATATTCCTACTGAGTTTTATTCACATTTGCTCATGTTTTACTGTTGATCTTTCATCAGTTCCCAAATATTTATACACTCACTCCCTCTTGGTCAAGGTCTTTATATCACATTCTTGTCCCAAACTGATATTTTTTAATTGCTGCAGCTTTTCTGCTTTAAAGGTTGCTTTTGCACATTTATCAAGACCAAATTGCATTCTTATATCATCTGAAAAGGTTTTGACTACTTGCAGTTGTGCTTTAAGTTCCTCATCTAATGAGCTATATAGTTCAAAATCATCGACAAACAGAAGATGAGAAATCTTTACACTTTGTTGCTTTCTGGGAGCCAAATTATTATCATGACCTAATCTGTTAAGCAGACACCTTAATGTGTTAAGGGCAAGGAAAAAGAGCAACTGTGTCATAGAGTCACCCTGGAATATCCCCCTTTGGATTTTTAACCCTGGAATAATTATCTGTCCTTTATCATGGCTTAACTGCAAAGTGGTTTGCCATTATTTCATGGTTACTGAGATGTAGTTTATCAGTGCAAGGTATATCTTATACATTTTTAAGCACTTTTTTATCCATAAATGTTGAATAATGTCAAATGATGTTGAATATCCATGTCATATTTAAATTCTTCCCATTTTTACAGTTCTCCACTATGAGTTTATTTTACAACAAATAATCCTTTGTTCCATATGACTTTCTTTTATTACCCTTTTGTTCTATTTCCATAATTGATTTCCTTCTAAATGACTATACACTCTGTTGGCATCAGTTCCAGTGTATAGTTTATATGCCATTCAAAGGCAAGTTATTGGTGTATAATTTTTAGTATAGCTTGCAGATTCACTCTTAAGTAGGAGCATTATTTTTCCTGCTGTTAGCCAGGCTGGTGTCTGTTTGGGGTGTGCATATAAATAGCTCTTACGCATGGCCAAATCTTCATGTAAAGATGTTAATACTTTTAGCTAGAGGTTAGATACTGCATCTGGGCCTGGGGTTTTCCAATTAGAGGCTTTTCTTAACTTTGTTTCAATCTCTCTGGCCTTTACTTTATCATATTGTATATCCTGTACATTTGGACTTCTTATTCTTTTTTTACTTCTTCCCTCCAATTAGCATCTTTGTTATGTTCCACAGGATCTTCATAAATACTTCTCCAAAATGTATCTATTTTGTCTTTTTTTGTTGGTCTTTCAATTCCTTTTACCTTGTTTTCCAATTCTCTATAAAACGTTTTGGATCGTCAATAAATTGCTTATTTTTGTACTTTTCCTTTATATTTATCTGTGTATCTTCTAAGTTTTTCTGCCTTTGCTGATATATTTAGTTTATTATTTGTGATAGTGAATGATAAATCCTGATCAGTTATAATACTGTGCATTGCTTTTATCACTTCCGTCTTTCGGAGTATTTTTGTTGATCTGTTCCCTCTTCTATCCTCTTCTAACAGTGACACTTCCTGTCTTGATTGCTTTATAGTTTTCTCTATTCGATACTTCCATGATGGCATTTGATATCTCCCTGTCCTTTCCCTTACTACCCTGTGTTATTTTTGTAGGACTTTATCTTTTATTAATTTGGCTGCACAGTAATGTATCCTATTTACTTCTGTTATATCGCATGAATCCCTATGGACAGTCCTAATTGCTGTGTATATTTATTTTACCAAACTTCTAACTTTTTGGGTTTTATTGACCTTTTGCAGTCTTTCTTTCATTGATCTTAATATGTCTATGCATCTCTATTAAATCAAGTAACTCTTCTATTAGATCATTTTCTTCTAAACTGAGGGCACATTCTTTGTTCGCCATTTCCTGTGGGCATTCTATAGAAATTTCCATAACTTCTTCCTGTGCCACATTCTCATCAATTTCACCCTGTGTCATACATTGCTCGTTCATATGGGAACCCACTGAAGTATCACTCCATGGCATTGACTGTGTCAGAGTTGTCACAGTTTTCTGTTCTTTCCCATGTTGTATAGCTCCAACTGAACTTTTGTGCTGGCTTCCTATGCGAGGCTCCAAAGTATCTTCATATGTCAACTGTTTAGATGCTTCCAGCTCCACTGGTTTCTCCTTAATTTGGGTATCCATTGCTCTATCTTGTTGTGTTGTTATCCGAGTTAAATTTTCTACACTAAATACATAACTTTGCAGGGAATCCATAACCTCAGTTTCTATTTCTTTAACTTCTCCATTACTAATCCTCTTTTCTACTTTTCCTCTTTGTTTTCTTATTTTTTGTATTGTAAAATTTTTCATATCTGGATGTCTTTGCCTGTATTTCTCTTCAAATATCTTTGGCGGTGCTCTTTTTGCATTGATTAGTTTTGCTTTCTTCTTTGCATAAATACTACACCATGTTAAATCTCTTTTTCTTTCGCATGACCATATTTCTTCTTCATATGTCTCCCGTTCCTCTTATTTCTCATTACTTTGGTGACCAGTTGTTCCACCATGCTGTGATATGACTTGTGTTAGACTTTCTACACTGAATCCTTCACTTCAAAAATATTCCATAACTTCAGCTTCTATTTTGTTTAACTTCTGTTTGATTAATTTTTTGTTCTATATTCCCTCTTTATGATCTTATTTTTTTATTGTGAATTTTTTCATGTCTGGATGCCTTTGCCTATATTTCTATTTTGTGTTGATTAATTTGGCTTTCTCCATTGCATAAATATTGGACCATATCAAATCTCTCTTTCTTTCCCATTTTCATATTTCTTTTTTACACCCTTCAAACATCTCTAAATTTTGTTCTTTAAATTTTTTGCACTTTCTCAGTTGGTTCTTTTTCCAAATGGCTCAAGATTACTTAGTTTCTATAGTGGTTTTCACAGATCTGTTGTATTAATGAACACTATTTTTTATTTGAAGCCTTTGACAGTTTTTCTTGTGGAAGTATATTTCTTTCTCTAATTCCTCTCCTAATATTTTCATATATCTTTTGTCTGGAAATTCTGGGCTTCTTGTATAATAGTACCAATACATAATTACTTTCTTATCCTCAATAGTCCACTCTATCATCTGTATGGCTCTTTTTTGGCCTATCAGTGTTTGTGATTTTTGTGGACTGCTACTTCCTTCTACAACAGAGGGGCCATCCTCTCCCTTAGCCTGGTCTACCCCTACCTGTATCACTTGTATCATCAGTACTATGATGTCATAGATTGGTGAAAGTAATACTGTTTCTTATAGGTTCATAGGTTGGTACTAGGCTATCAGCCCTAGGGCATATACAGGCCTAGCCATAACAATGCCCTGGATATTTCTTCTCACAATATTTACTTCCTTGGACCCCTGTCTAGCAGGGCGACTGACATGATCCGCGGGGTGAATTTCCTATCTCTCATCCAATCATCAAGGTTCCTTTTGAAGAGGGCCAAGGAGGCGCTCTGCTTGACATGTATGGGCAGTCTATTCCAGAGTATTGGGAGTCTCTGGTTCAGGAAACTATCCCTCCAGCATGGATTCCGGCGTGTAGCTCGCAAGACATTTGCCTGCGAGCTACATCGCTGAAACCAAACGGCTGCATCAGCGCCGCGTGTCGAAGTGACTGTAAGCACAGCCGCTGCAACATTAAGCTATGGGCGGGCAGCTGCAGCGTCGGGCTGTGTAACGCATTCCTTTTCCTCGTGCACGGAATGCATTTATTTAATTATTTATTTATTTTGTTGATACATGTCAACAAAATAAATAAATAATTAAATAAATGCATTCGTCTGAAAAAAATGCTACACAGCCCATACGCTGCAGCTGCCGCCCATAGCTTAACGTTGCAGCGGCTGTAAACATCACCGCACTACGGCTGATGCAGCCATTTGGTTTCGGCGATGTAGCTCGCAGGCAAATGTCTCGCGGGCTACACGCCGGAATACCTCCAGCATGTTTTGTTTATAGTAATGACAAGGTTTAGATCCCTGGAGTGTGTGGCTCTGAGGGATTGGGATTTCTTTAAGTGGAGCATGTCCAACAGCTCAGGGTTTGACATGGCCTTCTATGTAAAGCAGAGATCACCTCTGAGTAGACGATATGCCACAGAGTATAGCTGGAGTTTTTTTAGATGGTCAGCATATGGCACCTGGTTTCTTCCTGTGATTATTTTAGTGAGGTATTTCTGCGGCCTTTCCAGCTGTTGCAGATGTCTTGTGAGGTGCATACCAAACAGGACATTATACTAGATAATGGGTCTAATGAGGGATGAGTACAGTGGGACAATGACCTCCTTTTCTCTGGATGAAAAGTCCTTAGTGATGTGGTGTGCCACATAGAAGGATTTCATAACTGTTGTGGTGATATGGTTATCAAAGGTGAGACCACTGTCCACCTGTGTCCCTAAGTCTCTCATCACACTTTCGATGTTTAGTGTACTGCCACCTATGTGGTAATTCATGGGTGCATGTTTTTTTTTCCAAAGGGGATAACTATACATTTCTTGCCATTAAGCTTGAGCCCATGGCTCTGGCAGCAGGCATCTGTTTCTGTAAGCCCCTTTTGTAGAATATTCACATAATTTGGGGATTCAGTAATGGCTCCCAGTTTGCATTCATCTGCGAACTTTGTTAGTCAGAGTCCCTTAGTGTTGGCCTGTACTTCAGAGAAGTAGATGCCAAACAAGAGTGGTCCCAGGACGGAACCCTGAGGTACTCCACTTGACACTTATCTTGAGCTGGATTTGGAGTCAGCTACTTTTATGGTCTGGGTTCTGTCAGTAAGCCAGTTGGCATCCCATCAAGTGACAGGGATTTATGCCCAGCTTAGTAAGTTTACCTATGAGTCCAGATTTCCTTCTTTCCTTATTTTTTTTAATTTTGCTGAGTAGAGTGGTGAAGTGATGAAAGGACAGATTTCAAATGCAGTCTGGGGTTACAAAAATGGGATTAAATAAAATTACCATGAAAGTTAACGGTGAAGGAATGCTGATGCATTACACCCCTTAATGTCGAAAGTAAATATATGAGAATCACTTTGTGACATAGTGACTGAGACAGCATAGTAAAGTTATAGACGTCAAGCCTAATGTTCTTGTAATGGGTGAATTGCCATGACTGCACTATCAGTCTGAGAAAAATACACAGTCATTATGAGTCTTTCTGATCTGTTGGTTGAACGTTAAAACAGCCACTATGGAACAACATTGAAAGCAATTTCACAGCATTAAAATGTATTAAACACTATACTGTCACACACATACACACAATACACATGAATACACACGCACACACACATATGAAAAAATGTAACAGGGTGTAATACCATAAAGCTTTGAAAACTCTTTATGCATCACATGGACACTGCTTGTCCCCACTATCTGTGTGGCAGTTTTAAATGTTTTACTCCTTTCAAAGCTGAAAAATAGTTTGCGCTCTTACAGTTTTTTTTCTGTAATTGGTAGTACACACCACAGATAAAGTCCATTGCATAAAGAAAGGATTACGGCTGTTTTATTTGCCATCATACTACTTATTATGTGTTCTACACATGGAACTCAACATCTACCTCTAAGAATGTGTTTTTCTTCATTCTTAAGGTGAATTTATTGACATCCACACGTTGGACACATAAGTTATGGCTGAGTATTATCTACATTACAAACAAAAATTCTGCTGCTTGTAAAAATTTCTGTGGTAATACAAGACTGGGCTTTTAGATGAATGTAGGATTGTAAGATACTTGCCACATAACTGAACTTTAGTGGAAACAGGGTCATGCTGCTGTATTAGATTGACTGTTGATTTTAAGTTTAGATTCTTCAAATGAGGGGGGTGTATCCATATCAGATGTAGTGACTCTCACATTTTGGAACCTAAGAAAGACAGGGCCTTTTCGAAAGTGGTGATTGTATTAAGTGGGCAAGTAAATGTTTGTAGTATTACTAAAATGTAAGTTCAAGAGCTGGGTAGTTGTTAAAATATTAAGTATGGATGAAAGTTATGTCTAAATCTACCCTTCAATAGTACAGTACACTGGAGTAAAGATGAATAGTTCAGTTCATTCATGAACAGGTAGCCATTTGGTCCTTGAGTAAGATGTATAATGGTGCTTATAATATAGAAGGGAGTGAATCTAATGTGACTTGATATTGTTTGTAGGTCAGATAATTCTTCTTTGATGATTACTTTAATAAGGATAGATATTATTATATTTCTTGGAAAATGTTTTCATTTGCAGTAGTGTATTTGGATTTCACAATAAATTATCTACATATATGAGAATAGATCTTGTTTTTTTTTTTTTCTTTTTTTTTTAGGTTAACTTTTGAGTTGCTCAATGAAACAATGAAAGGAGGCATGGGCAGAGATTGACCCCCCTGCATTGAAAAGATCAAACGGGAGTGTTTTTGAGGGAGAGAATTGGTTTGCAAGTTAAAATTTTGATGTGGAGTGGTAAACAAAGTTAAGTAATACTTTTAACCACAGTACAGCTCCAAAAGATATATATATATATATATATATATATATATATATATATTCCTTTTTGGTTTTGAAATAAGGTATTTTTGAATTAGTATTTAATTTAGATTTTCTAGTTTATTTTGGAGATGTTTATGGATGGAGCTTTGGTCTGGTGCAGATTTAAAAATAACAATGCCATGTTTATATACTTGGATATTTGGTGATTTTGGTTAGTTAGGGTGTGGTGTTTAGGAAAAAGAAAATAGTATGAAGCCAGTCATGGAGGCCTGGGCTATGGCTGGGTGTATTTTCTGAGTAGTGGAATATAGGTGTTACTAATTTTTCTTGCTCTTTCAGGTAAGCAGCTACAAAACCAGTCTATAGTCCAGGGAAGTAAATATTGTGGGAAGAAATAGTTAGGGAATTGTTATGGCTAGGCTTGTATAGGCCCTAGGGCCGATAGCCTAGTACCAACCTATGAACCTATGAACCTATAATGGCTGTTTCAGAGATGTAGGATTATGAGGTTTGAAGACATCTGTAGATTACTGTATCAAATACTTCAGATAGCTTGAGAAATAAGGTCCTAGTGATTCTTCATTGGTTGTAGGCTTTGAGGATAGTGAATAGAGGACATAAGCCATGAGTAATTTGTCCTTTTGTAAATCTATGTTGATTGAAGTGAGGATACTGTACTTACAAAGGAGATACTCATGTATAGGCATAAAACATTCTTGAGTAGATTTCTAGTCATCGAAGAGTAGACATTGGTCTGTAGTGGAAAATTTCAGAGTGAACTATTTTTAGGTAGTGAAATAAAATGTATTTTTTTCAGGCATTTTGAAGGACTAATACATAAATAAAAATCTTAAAAACATGAAACATTTGGTGAGTGTTATGGTCCGTGCATGTTTTGCTACATCTTTTCTCCATGAATCTGTATATCATTTTACCATAGTGCCCTACCTTAATTGCTGGGCATATATACTGTCCCCAACTCCCACAGATTTTCTCTACATTAAGGATTGGGTCAGAGAAATGAATGAAGCATCCTTGAACGGTATTGATTTATTTATTTTAATTATTTTTTTTACTTGTCTCTGGTGACCAGGAAAAGTCTGACTGCGTAAAATCCCTTTTCAGCGGATGGTTAGGGGAAAAGCACCACATTTAAGTTACACATAATGCTCATTTATAATTGCAGGTTAAAAACATCTGTACATGAGCTTATTACATGATTTTTAAATATTTCTCTTACATGAACATAGCATTTTAACAGGCACAAAAAAAGAGAGAAATTAGCATAAATCAGCAACTTATTGAATAGAAAAATAAAATGCAATAACAGATAAAATATCTATAGCATAATGGCTGCAGGGAGAAGATCAAACTGGAGTGTTTTGAGGTGAGTAATAATTTGCAGACAGACAAGTAGGAATGTAGCTTAAAAATTGATGATAAGAGATGCATGAAAAGATAAATTATGCAAATCAGAATGAGGATGAATGGACAGAGAAGGAACTGTAATTAGTGGTGGGGTGTGAGAGAAGGAGGAAGAGTAAGACTTTAGGAAATTAGTGCAGGATGAGGAGGAGCGATAAGGTATAAAAGATTGGGAAGCAAAGTGGCTATAAGAGTTGGAGAAAATTTCCAAATCTCTCTTGTTATACTGCTGCTGTTGGGATTTTTTCCATTTAACCTCAACTCCTAGGCATGTCCAGCAATTGTACCAGGGACAGGATGTGGAAGGGGTGTCATCACAGATCTGATCCTCAGTTTTGCATAGGTCTGATGTCAGTGGGTTACCATCATGCCCACTGTATCACTAACCAGTCATTTCCCTGGTTTTCACAAGGGAAATAAACCTGCTTGGTACACTCTGTGCACATAAAGGTACTTAAATGTTTTCAGAAATCAAGTGCAGAGATTATAACTTCTTGGGCTTCTGTAGGTAAGAGGAGCACAGAGAATTTAGAAGTATCTGCATTTGTACAATGAACTTCCTATGAAGAAAAAGTGGGATGTATGGACCATTTGGTTGAACTGGGGTGTGAATTGTGTTAGTGCAAGGCATTGTTGCTGAAGGGGTGCAGGTGTATTTGTCTAATTCTTGGGGGAAGACTTGATCAGTGATACTTTGTGTTTCCTTGTGACCCAGAATACTGTTAACCTCAATTTAAAAAATTAAGGTTAGAAAGGATCTTTGTTTACTATTCTCAGTATAATTAGCTTTAGTGGGCCAGATAGTTTTCTTACATTCATTACATAGAAACTTATTGCTACTTATTTTCAGGAGAGTAAGTTTGTTTCCATTTCACTCAAATGAAGTCTATCATTTTAATTACTTAAGGAGTAACATAAGTTCTTTAATCAGCTAAGGTCATCTATGACATTTATTTAATATACCTGTAATAGTGATGTGTTTTGCTTTTAAATTATGGAGAAAATTAATAAGACTGTCGCATGCTGTGTCATTAGAAATACAACTATAGAATGATCTATTGATGTCATGCATCACATTGCAGTACTTTGAGAAAGGTTAGGTCTGGGCACATTATGAACCAAAATGCAGTACAATACGATGACTAAGATGACTAAGTTTATTCATACTGGTCCTCGGCTCTTGATGATGTCATTTTAAGGAGTCCTTATTCAATTGATAAATAAAAGCTTTTTTAGCAGTTCTGTACCAATAACTTATAGGTTCATAGGTTAATAGGCATGTACTAGGCTAATGGCTCTGGGGCCTTTACAAGCCTACCATAGGATTATCCTGCATAGTGCCACCTGACCTTAGTTCCCAGTGCCTCTGTCGAGTAGAGCCACTGGAGCTATCCCTGGGGTGAATTTTCTTTTTCCCATCCACTCATCAAAATTTCTCTTGAGGAGGGTCAGCGAGGTGCTCTGCTTGACATGTATGGGAAGTCTGCTCCATAGCATGGGCAGTCTCTGGTTTATGAACCTGTCCCTCCAGCATGTTCTGTTAATTGTGGTAATGAGGCTGAGGTCCCTGGAGTGTGTGGTGTGGAGTGATTGGGATTTCTTTAGATGTAGTGGAGTTTTTTGAGTCTGTCCATATAGGACAAGTATTTAAGGCCTAGGATATTCTTTGTGAGGTACTTTTGCAGCCTCTCCAGTTGTTGCAGGTGTCTAGTGAGGTACATGCCAAATGGGGCATTGTACTTGATGATTGGCCTAATGAGGGAAGAGTAGAGGGAGACAATGACCACTTTCTTCCTGGATGCAAAACCCTTAGTAATGAGATGTGCCACATAGAAGGACTTTCTGACCACAGTGGCAATGTGATGATCAAAAAAGAGGTTGTTGTCAATCTGTGTTCCCAGATCTCTTATAACATCTTCTGTGTTCAGTGGACTACCATCAATGTGGTGATTCATGGGAACCGGGTTTTTCCCAAAGGGGATGATGACACATTTTTTGGCACTGAGCTTAAGGCTATGGTTCTGACACCAGTCGTTGGTCTCAGTGAGGCCATTCTGTAGGATGTCAACATCACTTGGGGAGTTAATAATAGCTCCCAACTTGCAATTATCTACAAACATTGTCAGCCAGATTCCTTCATGTTGGCCTTGACTTCAGAGAAGTAGATACCAAACAGGAGAAACATTTCATCCTTTTCTCTCATTCTACCTTACTGATTCCCAAATATGTTTCATAGCTATTTATATGATGTTGATATTAATTAATGATACTGTCTTTTAATTTAATTTTGTATGTTTGTTGATTACTTGTATACCTCTGCTTACTCTGTTCTTTATGTATTGTTATAATTTTTGTGGAGCTTTCTTCATGGTCCTACACTAAAAAGGGGTAGCTTGCTGACCGTTTGGAATATCCAGGTAAACAGATGCAACAAATAAATAAATAATAGATATTATGCATTTGCTGTTTAAAAGCATTGTCTTCAATAGCATTAACGATAACAAATCATAGTTAGTATCTTCAGTGTTATAGGATATAAAGAGGCAGGATTAAGATCACAGGGTCATGGGACCATAGGAAATAAAATGCAAATGAGTCCTGTAAATATTTCTGCCTTGCCAGTACCCAGCCTAAAACTATACATCCTTTTGCAAACAGGATAGGCCAGTCAATCCAGGGGTGAATTTGTAAATACTGATGTAATCATCCATTTTGTCTTTTGAATAAATATAATATATCATGCTGCTTAATTTGGAGTGGGAGTCTGTTCTGGAGTTGGGAAATGTGTTGGTTAATGAACCTCTCTGTCAGCTGGTGAAGATTTAGATTCCTTGTTCTACTATTTGCTAGACTATATGATTTGTGAAGATACAATGGATTCAGGAGCATTGGGTTTGTAATGGCACTGAAGGCAAATATCTCCCCTCAAGTCTGTAAGATATTGAAGGGACACTGCTTCCAGTCTTTCCTGGTAGTTTAGGGGTTTTAACCAATGGTTTTCTTAGTTAGGAGCTTCAGTAGTCTTTCTAAGTCTAGAAAGGAACATTGAATTCAATAACAGGCCTTAACAATGATGAGTATAAAAAGTCTATAAGCTATTTAGATCTGTATAATATTCCTTTTGCAATGGTAGAAGGACTTTCTGACTGCTGTCATAACATTATGATAAAAGGGAACGGCATTATAGATCTAGGTTTCAAGTTCTCAAGCAACATTCACATTTTGGAGTAGGGTGTTATCTATTTTATAAGTGGGGGGTTGTCTACAAAATGTGATAATATTACATATTTTAGAATCTACTTTGAGCCCATTATTAGCACACTAGTTTTTATAATGACAGTTAAGCTCATGCTGAATGGCTTGGGCATCAGATATGGACTTGAAATTGACTAATAGTTTGCAGATATTTGCAAACTTTGTTAGCCAGAGGTTTTGAATCATGAGGTTGGAGATCAAAAAAGTAAGTGCTGAACAATAGAGATTCCAGCACTAAGCCCTGCAGCATACTACTGATCACCTTCATACTGTCTAATGAAGCACCTACTACCTGCACCATGTAAGTTTTATTGTTCAGCAAACTTACTATCAGTCTTACTATGTAAGGATCTGTTTGTAATACATTAAGCTTATTAACTCTACTAGCATGGGAGATAGTGTCAAATGTCTAGGTCAGGTCTAGATGTGCATGTGGACAGCATGACTGTCATTAACAGCCTGAGTTATTCTGGCAAAGAAGTTAACCTGATTCATTAGACAGGATCTGCCCTTGACAAAGCTGACTTGTTGTGGGTCTAACATGATGGGATTTTCTCATATCATAGTTTATTACATGTTCCATAACTTTGCAATTAAGAATCGTCAGGCTAATGGGTGTTTAATTTCGGTGGTCAGTGGCGGAGCCACCTCTTGTGAGTGACATCACTTCTGCTGTGCATCAAAGCTCAGGCACAATACCAGTGACTAAACACAACTTAAATGGTTTAAGAAGTGCCCCTGCCAGTGCTTGTTTAGCACTGTTTATTAAACAACCAGGGATGTTTTTAGGTCCCAAGAAAGAAGTATTTTTAGTCTTGAAGGCAACCTAAAGTGTATGTGCCTTATTAACAAATGAGGGGGTTGAGAAATTTAGGGATAAATGGGCTTTGGAGAGTCACCTCTAAAGTAACATTTGGTCTAATCTTGTTCGTTAGTATGATGGCAATGTCTTCCGGGTCAGAGTAGCTATTGTCATTATAAAAAGTTCTGAGAATGTTGCATGATATTTCTTATTTTCCAGCTATAGCTAAAGAATGATTTTGTAATGTCCTTAGCTTCATATGCTAACATAAACTCATGAGCTGCTTTAGTATACCTAATAATATTTTTCATGTTTTTGATCAATTTCCTGATGTTATCCTTAATATTGGGGTGTTTTGATTTGCTGCATACTTTAAAGAGTTTTTTTTTTCTTTCTTTAACAGTAAAGATTATTTAGGTTGGTGGACTGCCAGTTCTATGCATTTATTGAAGTGTGCATAGAACTCATTTGTGAAGTTACCTAGTATGGCAATCTCTGGGGTGATGCTGCTACAAAAGAATTTTGAAATTTTATCACAGAATTTTATGAGATTAGTACACTTGAAATACTGGAATTCTGTGCTATTTTGAGAATCAGCAACTTATGACAGTGCTTCTCAGAAAAGATTATGAGGAAGTTGCCACAAGCCTGCACTCTAATGGTAGCCAACAGCAAGTTTTTTTTTTTTCAGATATAATTTTTATTACATTTCTCTTCAATTTAAATACAAGAAAAGAATGACACAGAAAATATACATACAATCTACTTGGAATATCAAGTTTCAGTCGTCCAAATACGATATACATAACATAAATCATCAATGTTAGGGTAACAGTTATACAGAATTGTCTAATAATCAAGCTGCTCTTAATGAGCTGTAAAACAGACATTTACATAAAGATAGTAAACAACATATTGAAAATGTGACATTAAAACATTGCAACCAGATATTCTAGTCTACCTAAATAAACATTCTGTCTTGCACTAGCTATGTAGAATATATACATCGATGTCACCTTAATGTTCATCTTATATGTGTTTGCCATGACCTGTACACTGTTAATGTGGGTATACACTTTTCTATACTAATTGTCTTTAGTTTCCCTTAATTATATAAAGTAATATTGATGGTGAAGTCCCTTGGTCATAAATCAATTTTGTCTTAGGATTTCTAAAAGCGTTTTCCAATGTTTCTGATAGTAAGATTTTTTTTTGGCTTCTTGTAATTAATTTGCTGGCTAATAAGTACTTTATAGCCGTTCCTTTAAATTCTTCCCATGTGATTTTACTTCTGTCTAACCAATTTTGGGCTATATATGATTTGGTCATTGCGTACATTGTGACTATGATGTGTTTATTTTCGCAGAAGAAATTATTAGGGAATATATATATATATATATATATATATATATAACTGCCATTTCCCATGACAGAGTAGATTTGGTGTATCCCTTTTTTTCTAACTTGGTTCTTAATGAACACCACATCTTGTAAACATTTTTACAGCTCCAAAAAATATGAAGGATTTCAGCAACACTGTTTTGGCATATGGTACAATAAGGGGAGTGGGAGGGATTAATTTTACTAAGAAAAAGTGTTGCGTGATACGCATTGTTATTGTTCATAATTTGGGTATAAATTAGTTTTTTAAGGAGAGTTAATTTCAAAGTAAGTTCAATAGCAGCAGATTTTTGTTCATCAGTTATCTTATTATTTTTCTCTTCCCAGACTTTGGAATATAGAATTGCATCTTGATATCTACTTTTTATTATTAATCTATATGTATTTGATAACATTTTAGACCGCGACAGTAGCAGGTTAATAATTTGTTGATGTAGCTGCATATTTTGACATTCATAGTAATTGTGTTGATCAGGTATATTAATTGGTTGATTATGGTATTATAGCTTTTATTTACTTCAAGTTTTAGTCTAATATTGGCAGCTGAGAAACTTTTGATCTGGTATAGGTCCCATACAGTGATATTTTTAATTTTTGGATACTGATTCAGGTTTAATATAGTATTGTTTAATTTAATATTAGGATTAAGGTGTACTGGCTGTCCCAATCCCAAAGTATCTTTAAGATTTAGGGAGGCTACCAGCTTTTGAAATATTACTGTGTTTCTTATTATTATGGGATGAACCTTAAAGTGCTTTAACATCTTAGAATTTAGAAAGGGTACTTTTCTAGGATTTAAATTGCATGAGATTAGATGATTGTAATATATTGTAATCCAAAGTGGATACCATGCTTTGTTGAATGGTTCAAAATTTGCTATTTGTATAATTCGACTAGAGTTTAGTATGTTGTAGTATGTTTGAAATTCAGGTAGGCCTAGGCCCCCTTTTTATTTGGGTAATGTTAATTTAGTGTATTTTATTCTTGTACATTTGGATACCAAATAAACATTCCTAGTAGTGTCTCAAGTTTGGAGAAGAAGTTTTTTGGTATATTTTGGTTAACAGCACTAATATGAAACAAGAGTCTTGGAAGAATATTCATTTTAACTATGGTCACCTTAGCTAGTGGAGATACATTGAGGTTTAACCATCTCTTAGTGTCTTCAGTGATGGTTGATCAGGTTTTAAGCAAGTTGTTTTTAGTCATATCAGATTGGGGATGAGTGAACATAATACCCAGATATTTGAAATTATAACTGACTTTAATTTCAGTTTCAGGGAAATAGAATTCCTTATGTCCTAGAGTATTCAGAGGGAATATGACTGATTTGTTAGGGTTAATCGCATAATTAGATATTTTTGAGAATTTTTCAGTGGAGTTTAGTATCTTATTCAAATCAGTATTAGGGAATTCAAAATAAATGTTAAGCTCATCAGCAAAAGCTGTATACTTTATTGGGACTTTGGAAATATTCATAATATGATGGTAAGTTCTTTGTGATATTTTAAGCAGGAGAGGCTCTATGTAAATATTGAACAGGTAAGGTGATAGTGGGCAACCTTGCCTTGTACCATTCACTATTTGAATAGGATTTGATTGTTTTTGTCTATAGACAGTGCTGTCATGGCATTTTTGTATAGAGCCCTAACCATGTTTATATAGTCCTCAGGAAGATAAAATGTATTAATGCACAATATAAGATTACCCTGCAGGCGAATAAATTTCCATGGTTGAATGATCACATATCGATAGCCCCTGTTCTTAAATTAAGAAAGCAAATCTGCTGCTGCCACCCAAGCTGAAGTAAAATGGTTGAAATTGTTAAAATCAGTTACTTCATAACAAAATAAAATGTAATCCTGCTGCTGCTGTCTGGATAAGCGCTTTCAGTTGTTGAACCTTTATCAAATCCTAAAAAAAAAAAAAAAAAAAAAAAAAAAAAAAAAGCAGCTTCCTTTCATTTAAAAAGAGCTTCTTGAATCTCATTCATTCAATCAACCAATAAAGTTTGGGTGTATGGACACACCTCTCATTCAGAGTGCATGATTTATTTACTTAGTGTTAGCTGAAAGCTTGGAGTTTTTAAAGTGAAATAACACAGGATTGATGCATGTGCATTATTTCTTTAGAGCCCTTCCTTTCAGGATGGGTTTGAGCAGTACAATTTCATTTAATCCAGGTTTCTGGTCTACTCTAAGGTTCATAATCCATTTTGATTCCTCAGTTTCGGTATAGCTGGCCAGATCCTCTCCTTGTATTGTTTCTACTAGCCTGCTTACGACCATAAATTTAAAAGTGTGGTCTCCATTAACTTTAATATGACCATATAGAGCATTCGTATTTACTTGATTCCTAATCTCCTGACAGTGTCTCAGGATACGTTCCTTGAACATTCTATTTGTTTTCCCCACATAGAAGGCTGAGCAGCATTGGCACTCAGCAATATAAATCACATTTTTGCTCCTTCAATTCGCAAACCCTTTGAACCTGTATTCCTTCTTAGATGTTGGATGTATAAATAAATTATCCATTTTAATATGCTGACATGCTTTACAAAATCCAAATTTATAGGTGTCTACTTTGTTCATGGGTGAATGTTCTGTGTCCAAGTTTCGACGATTCCTATGGCATAAGATCCTTTTCAGATTTTTCCTATTCTTAAAGGAAAAACTGGGTGTCTCCCCTACAGTGCTTTTTTTTTTTGGATTTGATAAAGGTTCAACAACCGAAAGCGCTTATCCAGACAGCAGCAGCAGCAGGACTCCATTTTATTTTGTTAATAAAGGAACTGATTTTTAACAATTTCAAACATTTTACTTCAGCTTGGGTGGCAGCAGCAGGTTTGCTTTCAACATTTGCTTGGTTTCCATGCGTACTGCCTTTGGTGGTGAGCTCAGTGAATCTTTTTGTTTCTGTTGTTCTTAAATTAAGGTTAGCCTTTTTAAACAAGTATGCACAGATTCATTAACATCAGTTTGTTCCAGACTATGAATTTTGCATTAGGTTTTCTTTTCTTAGAACATTGGTAGTTTTTAGGTAGTTAAAAACATTAATCAGAAAAATATAAATTCAGAATTATATATATTATTAATTGATTCTTTAAGACAAAGTTTACAAACACAAATTTTGCATACTATTTATTTTTTATAATAGAAAAATATATATACTTTTTAATAGAAAAAGGTTCATTTATTTCAGGGTGTTTTTATGATGTATTTATGGCAAACGCCACTAAATGGAGCTTTATGTCCTGTTTATATGTATTTAATGTGACAGTAATTTAGTTACTGAACTTTTTAAATATTTTATGAGGTTTCTTATTTATTGTATATATTGATTT
This sequence comes from Protopterus annectens, assembly GCF_019279795.1. NCBI lineage: Eukaryota > Metazoa > Chordata > Ceratodontiformes > Protopteridae > Protopterus > Protopterus annectens. The sequence goes on from NC_056735.1 coordinate 916,030,118, forward strand.
TAAGAAAGGCTTTAAATTGGTTTGTACTGTAATAAATTAATAAATGTATTAGTCATTTAGGTTTTTAAGTAATGTTCATAAGATGTTTCTAGGAAGTACAAATAGCCGCCCGGTTTATCAGTTCTTAAATAATCCCTTTCCTTCATCTGATAGGTTAATTAATAAATTTTGTACATTAGAGGTACTATAAATGTAAATTGTTAAAACCCAGTATGCATCTGATGAAGTCAATTGAAATGAAAATGTAGTGTGTGTTTGTAACAGCGTTTTTGTGTGTGTTCGTTTTTTTACAATTAAACTTGCGGAACAGCATTTCTGCATTGTGTCCGATCCATCAAGGGTGCCTTTTGGAGTTTACAAGTCTTTGCTGGTGCCTAGGTGTACTTTTTGATAGTCCTCAGGAATATTAAATTTCTTGAGTATATATAATAAGAAATCAAAATTTACTCTATCAAAAGCTTTAGTTGCATCTACTGACAGTGCATAGCTAGGGCATTTATTATTCACTTTTAAACTAATGATTAAATCAATAGTAAGTGTGTTGTCATATATTTGTCTGTTGTTCATAAAGCTTAGTTGCTCAGAAGATGTAATGTGAGGTAGGATTTGTCTGATTCTACTAGCTAGTATTGTAGAAAGAATTTTAATATCAATATTTATGAGTGTTATCGGCCTGTAGTTGTTTGGGTTTGATGCATCAGATTTGGATTTTGGTATAAATATAGTTTCTGAGTTATTTATATACAGGTCTTTAGTACCATACTTTATTATATATCTGTATACTTTCAGTAGTATTGGAGCTAACTATTTCTTGAAAGTCTTGTAAAATTCTGCCACGTAACCATCAGGCCTTGGTGATTTACCTGGTTTCAACTTATTTAGCTGACAGCAAGTTTGAGAAAATATGTACGTATGGAAATCAGTCATCATCATCATGGGTGACACACTAATCAGGGATTCATATGCATGTTAGCATATTGGCATAGTCCCACTCCTTAGCAATAATACTAATGTTCTTACTGACAGAATATTAGGGCGCAGGCTGAAACTCCATGCTGTTTGCAGTGTAGTAATTCCTGGGGCTCATTCTCAGCCCCGCTCTCTCTCTCACCTACTGGACATTAAAGGTGGGCTTGCTTAAAAAACACTGTCCTAGAAAAAGACAGCTTGGTAAATATGGTGTGATAGCTAGACAAAGTGACTTACTGGTATTTGAAGACTGATGGTTGTCAGTGATATTAGAAACATTCGTAGTATTTGAAATACATTTTTATTATCTAACAAGATGTTAAACAATCAATTGGATATTCTCACGGGTAGTGCAGACACACAGTTTCATGGCTGTTGAAAGTAGTACAGACTTAGGTGATAGATTTCTTTCAAATAAGCATGCCATAGCAAAAAAAGTTCATAGGTGTAAATAAGAAAACAACTAAATGTATCCAGTGTGGCTATGGGCAGCAATCATTCCTTCATTTATGTTGTAGTGTTTCCTGTTGTACAGTCATAAACCCCTGTACCCTATGGTAGCCAGATATAAGTCATCCTCCATGCCCCAAGAAAATCACAATGCATATCTGGACCCACTGGAGACATTTCCTATCCACGAAATACAGTAATTATGGAAGAATTTCATTTCCTTTCTCCTACTTGTTACTGAGAGGGGATCTATGCTTGGAATACAAGGCATCCTCGGATTCAGCTCTGATGAATGTTTCGCATATCTACAAAATGAACAACATCAGAACCACTAGTTTCAAGGATTTAAATTTTGCTTGTAACATAAATAAAACATGATGGTGAGTCTGATAGATGTCTTAGAGGATCCCCATGGTCTGGAAAAGTCTCTTCATCCATGAGAAGCAGAGGACATCCCTAACCCTATTTAAAAGTAACCATGACCAATAAATGTACTGAAAATATAAAGTAGTTTTCACAGTTCATTTTTATAAAAAAAAAACTTTTTATCTTAAAGTTACTTTTGTTGCCTTTAATTCAAAGAATTTCAGCCAGAGGGTTCTTATCTGGTGACAAGATTAGAGTTAAAGTCCATAACAAGCTTTTTCCCCACCACTATTGCAATATTTGCCCATAATAAGCATTTTAAAATCCAGCAATACAGTGATCTTCTCTCTGTCTCTCAAATGTGATGGAATTTAATATATACCCATTAATCTGTATGATCTATATTTTTTCTGCTACCTTATGTTTTGAACGTCCTACCTTTCTGATTAACATGATCATTTCCATGTGATTATTTCTCATAAGAAAGCAAGTTTAACCCATATGGCTTCGGAGGATATTAACCAAATAAATTATAACAGGATTATTGCAGCACTGATTTGTATAGCTGCTTATTCCTGCAGTAACCTATATTTTTATAGTTTAACTAAATTTAGTAGCAGTTAAGTTTCTGCAAAAATATTCAGAAAACTTTGCAAGACTGTCTGTTATTTCGAAGAACAGTGAAGTACATTTTTTTCTATTTTTCCACTAAAGACAATTAATAAAACACATTTTATTTTCTGTAGATTTTTCTGAAGCTGTTGTTGGTCAGACAACCTCATACGCTGCTATCTTGAGAATAAAGCCAGGGGGCTCGACTTCAAGTCTATTCAGCTCAAGGTTTAGGCCTCAGTATTCTTCATCGAGGCAGAATTCTAACAGATGGCAAGATGTAGGGAACCCTTTCCATTCATCAACAGACCTCTTCTACTTCAGAGACTCCATGCAACATGACGGTATCTCTTTATTTTACTTGTCATTTGATTAATATTGGGAAATGCAATACAAATTGCCTACAGGTACTGTTTTGATAATGGTATAATATGACAGTTAATTTCACTATATAACTAGTCTCATGTATGCATAGTTGTTTCAGAAAATGTACATGCTGTACAAATGTTATTTGTAAGATATTTATTTATTTGCTGGGAAAGTCTGACTTGGAATGAACCAATTTTTAGCAGAGGCCCAGGAAGAAACGCTCTAGATGCTCATGTATTTGTAACATGGTAGGAAATTAGAGCACTGGAGGAAACCCACATGAATGCAGGGAAGACATCCAGAGGCACATGTCATTGTAACATGGTAGGAAACTGGAGCACTGGAGGAAACCCACATGAATGCAGGGAGGACATGCAGACTCCATTCAGAAGGCATCCCAGCTGAGAATCAATTCTTATTTACTTCTACAATGGTTACAGATATTGGAATAAAATAGCACAAACATTAACAGCCATTTGCTAAACAACCAGTGCAGCCTGACAGTGAAAACAGACATCATGAGCAGTAAACTTCTTTGCCCTTGAAACTCATATTCATTGAAACAGCATAAAACCCACATTCAAAGAAAATGCATATGGCCAGTGAAGGATTAAGTTTACCTTTGGGCCGTTTTCAAACCAATTGCTCCTTGCACACATTTTTAGGACCATGCATACATGTATGTGTTCCTTGATTCACCTTCCTGATTGTATTAAATTATATTCCTTGCATAATACAGCAGCACTTGAGTTTGAATGTGTTTTAAATTTGTAGTCTTTGAACATTATTCTCGTAAGCAATGCAACAAAATGTATGAACCAATAATGACAAAACTACTGATTTCAGAAAATTTCAATCATAAAAGGCCACTCAGACATGTCATTACAATCCACCAATATCAGTCAATAAGCACAATCTCTGCAGAAGTAAAAGTCATTTGAATAATTCCACATTAAAGAGATATGTAACGAATAAAAAGGTTGCCTCTGGCAAACAACTTTAGATTTTAGTGTTTCATCTACAAATTCGGAGCCTGATGCTCTTGAAGAATTAATCACCTATGTAACATTAAAAAAAGGTAAGCTGGAAAAAATTGAAATACAGAATGACTGACAAACCTATAAGTTCATAGTTACTAGGCATCTCATACAAAGGAGGACACAATCAGGATTGCAGAGCCCCATCTCCAATTAAAATGCACCAAATAATCAGCAATCAAAAGGGCACTGCAATACCAGCACTCCATCCACATGGTGTAGGAGTAGAATCCACAACCTTGTGCACCAAAGGCAATTATGCTACTAACACTGCTTTCACATTTTTTAACACAAACGGTAACTGCCATTTGATAAACAAAACAGTTAGTTGTACACTGAAAACAGACTTAGCATGAGCAACAGTAAAGTTCTTTTTCCTTGTAACTCAATTCTATGAAAATGCACTGGAACTCTTAATGCCCGGAAAATGTACTGAAACTCAGACTCATAATTCTGTCAACACTCTGGTAGCTGGTGTAGAAGATTCAGACCCTTGTCTCCACTAAAACTCACAATTCATTCAGCAGTCTGGTAGTAGGTGTAAGATTCAGGTTCTTGTTTCTTGTAACTAAGTTACAGGGTCAAACCTGATCAAGTTAATTGACTAACCTGCCTCCCCCCAACTAGGCCATTACATACCATACCTCCATATCTCTCAACCTCTTAGCACAAGAAATCTGGACAAACCTAAAATAATGAGGGAGACAAATACCCTAAAATAGGGATAGATTTTGACTATTGCTGTTAACTTGGAAAATTGCTAGAATAACAGGATTTGTCATAGCATGCATTTTCTGAAGGATGTGAAGTGTGAAACTCGTATATCCTTATTTAGTGACATCAATCATCCATGAAGTGCCAGAAAAATACACAAATTGTATGAGGAATAGGCCAAATATATGAGGCAAACATCTGGATAGTTGAGAAGTTTGCATACCTTATCACCTCTTAATGCAAAAAATCTGGACAAGGCCTAAATAATGGAGATAAAATGGCCCAAAAATAGGGAAAGATTTTAAATATTGCTCTTTTTAACTTAGAAAGTTGCTAGAATAACAGGATTTGTGTTAGCATGCATTTTCTTAAAGATATGAAGTCTGAAACTCATATTTCATTATTTAGTAACTTCAATATTCTGTGAGTTGCCAGAAAACCACAAATTTTATAAGGAATTGGCCAGAAATACGAGTCAAAATCTGGTCATTTGAGAGATATGTTAAAAACACACACACATTACCATCAGCAGCTTTTCTAACATTGACATTTAGTATATGTGCAAGGCACCTCTGAGTAACCGTGAGGCTTGGTCCCTTTAGCTGGACATCCTTAAGGGCCAGGATGGACCTGCAGACCAACAAGATCCTTGCACTGTCCCTACTGCGTTACTTACAGCAAGTGAATGCTCACTAGTCCAGTTGTAGTGAGCCTGAGCTTAGTAAGCAAGTAACATAAATGGACTAAAGAAGCCCTGATAAATGTTGTAAAGGAGAAAGCGATTTCATCTTAAAAGTTATTTAAGCACATTACTTTATCATCATAAAGGGGATGCCATAAATGAATTAAAAAATTCCACAAACAAAACAAATTGGCACAATTTGTGGAAGTTCAGTTTGCTTGGAACCTGAAGAGGAAATTATTCTAAAATGCAATTTGTTGCTTGTTACACAGTTTACTATGCCATATCCCTGATAAGTCATCTTGAAGGTACTTACCAGCTCTCTCTCACATGTGTGAATGACAAAGTACAGGACTGCTCAGCCTGGGTTGAACAGGTGTCTCATTACTTTCTATCGCATTATGCGATGCCTGTTTTATTTCACTCACAGCATTTTGTCAGTTGTATGCCATTGAACACCAGATGGGTATCGAATACCCCAACACTGCAGCAGTAAAGCTACTCTGCTGTTTATACCAGAAGAGCCCACTTAAGCATCCACAATATCATCTGCTACCCCAATATAAATAAATAAAGTACAGAACGCTCCTAATAATTAAGACTGTGTTTTTTTAACTTCTTCGGACTTCTTTCAATTTATGACTACAGATGAACGTGAAAGATTCTCATCTGCTTTTTGTTTAATATAAGGTCATTGCTGAAGACGGAGCACAATGTTCATTACTTACTTAATTTTACTGCATATTGGACTGTTAATAAATGGATCCCTCTCATCTCATCCTTTATCATTTCATTACAGAGTTTATGGAAAGGAGTATTTAAAACTCGGGGTGTCTGTTTTTTTGCCTAGAATTCCATGAATATCTTTAATCTTCACTTCTTTGATGGCCTCAGTAATATGCTCTTCTGTACTGGTACTGCTCTTATAAGCTCCCATTACACTACTTCTGTACCTTGTGGGATGTTTGTGTCAAGAGGTCACAGCTGCCCCTGCAGTATATACTTTTTGCTGTTATTTTCTATTGTTTCTTGTATTCCATTCACACTTTGTATTTATTTTTGTTTTATTATTCAGGTTATGCAGCTAGACAGAGGACATTTTCAACAGGTACATAAAGACACTGTTCAACAAAAATACTGTAGCAAAATCTTATAGTATTCATCAGTTTCCTTATCACTACAGAAAGGTCCTGTAAATTCAGGGTGTGAGGCAAATGCTTTTATTCATCTATTATTTACTTTGATTTGTAATTTATATACTAATATTCTATAGCCTCTTGGACTCCATGACACTGTATTTATGTCACATTTAGGACAGGGCATATTCTCATTTTCTGTTTTGCCTTGCATTGTTTGTTTAAAATGTCTAAATTGATGCTTAGGTTGCCTTATCTCATTGTGTGTTCATGCTTTGAATTTTTATCCTGTCATTGTAGATGATGCAAGCCTATACATGTTTAATACATATTCCTGTGTTAATCAGTTCCTCTATACTGCAACTTCATATAAATCAAAAATAAATTAACATTAGACTCTCACATTATCAGTTTCTCTAAATATTCTATTACATTTTCAATAAAAGTTGTATATCCAAAATCAGAAGTATATGAGTATTCACCATAGGCTGTATTTACTTTCTTTTTACTTGCCAACTAGCTTACTGACAGAACCCAGACTGTAAAAGTAGCCGACTCCAAATCCAGCTCCAGACAAGTGACAAGTGGAGTACCTCAGGGTTCAGTCCTGGGACCACTCTTGTTTGGCAACTACTTCTCTGAAGAACAGGCCAACACTAAGGGACTCAGGCTAACAAAGTTTGCAGATGACTGCAAACTGGGAGCCATTATTGAATCCCCAAATGATGTGGATATTCTACAAAAGGGCCTTACAGAAACAGATGCCTGGTGCCAGAGCCATCTGCTCAAGCTTAAAGCCAAGAAATGTATAGTTATCCCCTTTGGAAAAAAACATGTACCCATGAATTACCACATAGGTGGCAGTACACTAAACACTGAAAGTGTGATAAGAGACTTAGGTGCACAGGTGGACAGTGGTCTCACTTTCGATAACACATCGCCACAACAGTCAGGAAGTCCTTCTATGTGGTACACCTCATCACTAAGGGCTTTTCATCCAGAAAAAAGGAGTTCATTGTCCCACTGTGCTCATCCCTCATTAGACCCATTATAGAGCATAATGCCCCGTATGGTATGTATCTCACAAGACATCTACAACAGCAGGAAAGGCCACAGAAATACCTCACTAAAAGAATTACAGGCCTAAAGCAGATGCCATATGCTGACCGTCTAAAAAAACTCCAGCTATAGTCTGTGGCATATCGTCTACTCAGAGATGATCTCTGCTTAACATACAAGGCCATGTCAAACCCTGAGCTGTTTGACATGCTCCACTTAAAGAAATCCCAATTCCTCAGAGCCACACGCTCCAGGGATCTAAACCTTGTCATCACAATGAACAAAACATGCTGGAGGGATAGGTTCCTGACCCAGAGACTCACCATACTCTGGAATAGACTGCCCATACATGTCAAGCAGAGCGCCTCCTTGGCCCTCTTCAAAAGGAATCTTGATGATTGGATGGGAGATAGGAAATTCACCCCGGGGATCATGTCAGTCGCCCTGCTAGACAGGGGTCCAGAGAAGTAAATATTGTGGGAAGAAATATCCAGGGAATTGTTATGGCTAGGCTTGTATAGGCCCTAGGGCTGATAGCCTAGTACCAACATATGAACCTATGAACCTATGAACTTTAGCAGCTGGATAATTATGAGTGACTGAACAAAAGGGGCTGAAAAGATCAGGTCACAAGTATGAATGCTGGCATTATGACTTGACCATACATGTTTTAGATCTGTCCTAGTACAGATGATGTGCATTGAAGAAAAACGGGAATATTCAGTCTCTATGGGTGCCCATCCAACAGTCATTTTCACTGAAAAATGTTGTCACTTTTTTGACTTAATGTGGCATTGGTTTTAGAAATTAGTATCAGTTAGTGAATGTATCTAACTGTTATCTGCTCCTTGAAGTAGCAATACCTAAGACTCATTCTTTTTTTCTTAAAGAGGCCTGGTCATCATCTTAGATAAATCAGAGTGAGATGCATGGTTACTGATGCTTCCTACTCATTTTGTGCAGGCCATTAACACCTATAATGAAGGGGTGATAGACAGGATGAGACATGTTGCAAAGGTGATACGCCATGGTCAAAGCAATGTAACGAGAATACTGACAGAAAATTAATACACACACACACACACACACACACACACACACACACACACACACACACACACACACACACGTGCATATAAAGTAAAGGGAAGAACAAGTAGAAAAGATTAAAGTTAAGAAAATAACAGATGAAGAGATCAAAGAAATAGAAAAAAATTAAGGGAAATGATTTGGATGAGGTTTTAAGGGAGACATACGAAAACAGTACACTAGGTGCAGATGGAAAATAATATGAATTTTATAAGAAAATGGAGAGGGGGTGAAAAAATTGTAGTAGTAATGAATGAATGGCTATCATATGGAATGAATAATGAGCATGTATGCAAACGGGGTAGTGAAGTTTATATTTAAAAGTAGGAAGAAAGAAGACATTAAAAATTGGCCCTAGGCATGTGCGTGTGTGTGCCTTCCGTGGAAGGTTGGGTGCCGGGCTGGTAACTCGACACCATAAAACTCCACTGCAAATCATAAGCAGACAGGTGATCTGCTGTGGCGACCCCTAACTGGGAAAAGGCAGAAAGAAGAAGAAAAAGACCAGTAACACTAGAAAACACATATTAAACTATATTTATGGACATTTTGCAACAGAAAAAAAGCAAGTGGTGGGGATGGTATTAAATGAAGAAATATGTGGTTTGAAAGGAATACATGTGGTGATATGTTAATTTGATTATGAAAGCAGTACCATGTATAGCAAAGGAATAGGGAAATGGTAAACTGACTGTGATGTGTCTGTAGCATGCGGTAATGCATGAGTGTATGTGAGAGGTACTAGGAAGTTATGGGCTGAATGGTAAAGTAAGTCAGAGAGCATATAATAAATGGAACAGAGGGTGTAGAAGCAGGTTAAACAGGCGTGCCTAATTAGTGGAGTGTTGTTTACAATGGTAATGACTGCAGTACTGAGGGAATGTACAAATTTGATTAGAAGAGGAATGCTGGAATCTTATAAGAAAGATAAAACTGTCTAGTTTGGGTTATGCAAATTGTTCAGTAGTGATGGCAGAAAACAAGAGCTAGATGAAAGAAGTAATATGAGCAACAGAAGAGAGATGAAAGTAAGCAAAGAAAAAAGCAAGGGATTTGAGGATGTATTTAGATCGGAGTGGTATATTTTACAAAACAGAAAATAAATGTGCTTGGGTAAGATTCAGAAAGCAAGATGTGAGAAAAATACAGTGGGAAGAACTACTGAAAATATGAAAAATATTTGCAGTTGTGTTGAAAGCATTTCAAATGATGTACAGAATGTATGTGTGCGTGTGTGAGTGCATGTGTGAGTGTGTGCATGCGTGAGTATGTGCGTGCGTGTGTGTGTGTGCGTGAGTGTGTGTGTGCGTGAGTGTGTGTGTGCGTGAGTGTGTGTGTGTGCGTGAGTATGTGTGTGTGCGTGAGTGTGTGTGTGTGTGTGTGCGTGAGTGTGTGTGTGTGCGTGAGTGTGTGCGTGCGTGAGTGTGTGCGTGCGTGAGCGTGTGCGTGTGTGGGTGTGTGCGTGTGTGGGTGTGTGCGTGTGTGGATGTGTGTGCGCATGTGAAGTTAACTTAGGAAGAATGCATGCATTTCCAAAAAGTGCAGAAAAACAGCTTATGGAGATAGTGTTTTGGATTATTACCTGGTTCAGGACAATTTTCATTAAAAGAGGTTTATAGTGTTGTAAAGAGAGGATGATGGGCTAATTAACCAAGTGGTTTATTTATCTTCATTATACATTAATGAAAATAGACAAAGAGGAGAAAGACTTAATAGCGGGAATATTGTTAAGAAAATGTGAATTGATCTGAAAAGAAGTAAGAATAGGAAAGATGAAAGAAGGATACTATAAGTAAAGAACTAGGAGGACATGCAAGTAAAATCAGAATGTGGAAACTAAATGTGGGAAAAGAAAGAATGACTGTCATACAAACAAAATGGTTAGTACACACACATGCGTGAGCACGCACGCGCACACACACACACACACACACACACACACACACACACACACACACACACACACACACGTGCGCGCACGCGCGCACACACACACATATGTACATACTCTCTCTCTCTCATACAGAAACTGAACTAGTTTAAATTACATAGACACACACGTACAAGTACACACTTTATCTCTTTAGTTTAAATTACTTACACACACACAATCTCTCATAGGAACAGAATTCCCAGTTTAAATAACATATATATGCACACACGCACACACACGCACACACATGCACACACACGAGCACACACGCACTCTCTCTCACACACACACACACACACACACACACACACACACACACACACACACACACACACTATCTCTCCTACAGAAAAGGAATGGCTAGCTTAAATTACATACACATACTTACGTACATACTGACTTTCTCTCTAATTTCAAAACTTACCTTCTGTCTTAGTGGAAAGGATAGTTTTAATTACATGTGCAAGGGTTCAATGTGTTTACTTCCATGGTGGCGTGCATGTGGCACATGCATGGTTCTCCTTAAAGAAGAAGACACCTCCACCGAGGTATTATTTTTTTTTAAATATATTAATAATAGTGCAGTGCATTATTTTTTAATGGAGATCCAAACAGGTTTAAAAAGGGGGCAGTGTGTACCCCTGTGTCAGTGCCTTAATCTTCCATTGTGGGTGCAGGAGCAGCTGGCAGAGAGTCAAAAGAATTATGGGCTTTTTCTATTCACCAGTCTCTGTGGGACAGATGGCAAGTGTGGCCTCTTTTCCCCAGGTCATCGTCCTTTTATTCCCAAGTCACAAGATGCCAAAAACAAAATGTGAATGATTGTTTGCCGTAAGAAATTACTGCTAGTGTGGTTTCTATAAATGTGCTGACAATTACTGCTGTTGTGTTTTCTGTCTGTGTGCTGACAATTACTGCTGTTGTGGTTTCTGTCTGTGTGCTGACAATTACTGCTAGTGCGGTTTCTAGCTGTGTGCTGATGATTATTGCTGGTGTGGTTTCTGTGTGCTGACAACTATTCCTGGTGTGGTTTCTCTCTGTGTGCTGTTGATTATTGCTGGTTTGTGTCTTTGTGCTGACAATTACTGCTAGTGTGGTTTCTGTTTGTGTGCTGATGATTATTGCTGGTTTGTGTCTGTGTGCTGACAATTACTGCTGGTGTGGTTTCAGTCTGTGTGCTGAAGATTATTGCTGGTGTGGTTTCTGTGTGTGTGCTGATAATTATTGCTGGTGTAGTTTTCGTCTGTGTGCTGATGATTATTGCTGGTGTGTTTTTTTCTGTGTGCTGATAATTATTGCTGTTGTGGTTTCTGCCTGTGTGCTGATGATTACTGCTGGTGCAGTTTTTATCTGCATGCTGAAGATTAATACTGGTGTGGTTTCTATATGTGCGCTGGCAGCAACTGATAGTGACAGGCAGGAAAATATTCCAAAAAGAAGAATATTATCTGAACTCTGGTTTTGAACTTCGAACTTTTTCTCATATACTGAAACTTATTAGTGTTTGCATATTTTGATATACAGAAGTATTCTGAGTTGCTATTTTGTCCTGGCCTTATTATTTACTGTTTTTACTTTTTTCTGACTTTTAAGAGCTTGAGGTGGCGTTTCATTTTTATAATTAGCTTTGGTCGCTATTGTTGGAACATGCATCTATTAGTGTTTTGTAATTGGCTGTCAAAATATAATGAATGTTTGTATATAAGCAATATCTAAATAAGTTATCAAGCAAAACTGACGTTTTTGTAGTCGTTACTGAGATACTTTGCTCTGTACACTATGCTGTTTATTGTAATTTACTATGTTTTTTCTTTAAAACTATACTGTATTAAATGATAGCTGGGCCTAATAGTATTTGACATCTGTATGTGGTTTTACTTAAAACACTGGAAAGTTACATCACTGTGATGCATGTAATACCTTGCTATATGAATAATTACATACATCTAATGTTCTGAATTTCTGTCGTAAAAATGGGCTTATCCTGTATTAGTGTAATCTGTTAGTGTTCCAGCGGGGGTTCACTCTTTCGTTTTGATTTTTTTTTTTCTATGTGGTTGTTCCACCCTCCAGTTTATAAGTATAAGAAAGGGAGTGGGTGTGCAAAGCCCTCCATATGATTTCTGTTTCATCTATTATCCAGATGAAGCTATAAATAATTGCGTACATCCTGTTCTAGTGCCATCCAGATGTACCTCAACAATTTGTTGTGGAGCCATATAAACTCTTTTAATGAATTTTATGCTGTACCTGAAATCACCAAAGGTGTGTTTATTGCATTTCCTGAGAAGACTTGCCTGTTTGACTGCTGTTGCCTTTTTTCCTATTTCCAGGCATACGACATGCACATTTGTGTGCACAGAACCATAATAAAAGAGAATCAGTACACAATGAACTTTTCAAATTAAGACCCATTATAACACCTGCAGATTAAAAAAACTGTATGAAGACAGGGAGGTCTTCTTTCTTTGTTAGTATCAGTACATTGCTATTATGTGTTCACAACTTAAACCTGACAGGGTTTAGGGCTGTGGCATTTGCCATGGCTGCTATAATATAATCAAGACAGGTATATACGCATCATCCAAATTAGATCCTTAGCACAAGTGAGATTTTGCAGCAGTTGCTGAGTGACGTTTGCCGTCTGTATGCTTCTATAAATAACTTATCATAATTAATTAATTGAGCCTTACATCATCACTCTGGTCTGGAATACCACTGCTACTCCCTCTTTTAATTTCTCCTAGTCTTTTGGGTTTCTAGTACTATGACAGGAATGTACCCCATTCCTAAGTCAAAATACTTTTCAGGATAGCTTACAGGTTCATTCTTATGTAGGATATGGTTAACCAGGGTGCTGTCTGTTTGGGGTGAGCATACAAATAGTTCTTACTCATAACTAAATCTTCTTGTAAAGATGTTAATACTTTTAGCCAGAAGTTAGGTACTGTATCTGGGCCTGGGAATTTCCACTTGGGAGCTTCTCTTAACTTTGTTTCAGTCTCTCTGACTGTTACTTCATCCCATTTCATATCCTGAACAGTTGAGCGTCTTATTCTTTCTTTTACTTCTTCCATCCATTTAGCATATTTGTTATATTCCACAGGATCTTCATAGATATTTCTCCAAAATGTATGTATTTCTCCTTTTTTGGTGCTGCTTCAGTTCCTTTTGCCTTGTTTCCCAATTCTCTATAAAACTTTTTTGGATCATCAATAAATTGCTTATTTTGTACTTTTCCTTTATATTTTCTGTATATCTTCCACATTTGTCTGCCTGTGCTGATATATTTAGTTTATTATTTGTGATAATGCACAATAATCCTGATCTGTTCTGATACTGCACATTGCTTTTATCACATTTATCTTTTTCAATATGTTTGCTGGTCCCTCTTGTATACTCTTCTAACAGTAACACAACCTGTCTTAATTGCTTTATGGTTTTCTCTGTTTGATACTTCTTTGATGGCATTTGATTTCTCCTCTTCCTTTCCCTTACTGCCCTGTGTTTTTGGGGTAAGACTTTATCTCTTATTAATTTAGCTGTACAGTAATATATCCTATTTGTTTGTTTGTGTCTTTCGGCTTTTCCCGGTTAGGGGTCGCCACAGCGGAACTCCGGTCTGCTAATGATTGGCAGTTGATTTATTTATGTACCGGCTTGCCAGGCCTGACACACAACCTTCAACGAAGGTACGCCCATTCACGCATGTCTCCACGCAGAAGACACTCTAGCTGAGAATCGAACCGGACAGCGTCTTACTGTGAGGCGACAACGCTACTGCAGCACCACCACCGTGGGCTTTTAGTAATATATCCTATTTACTTCTGTTATATGACATGAATCTCTTTTAAGAGTCCTAATTACTCTCTTCATTTGTTTTACCAATCTTCCAACTTCTTGGGTGTTAATGACTTTCTGTAGTCTATTCATTTCTTTGATGTTAATATGTCTGTCCACCTCTATAAAATCAAGCAACTCTTCCCTTAGATCATTTTCTTCAAAACCGAGGGCACATTTTTTCTTTTTCATTTCCTGTGGACATTCTGTAGAAAGTTCCATAGCATCTTCCTGTACCACATTCTCTTCAGATTCATCCTGTGTTGTCTGTTGCTCTTTCATATGTGGACTCTCTGGCATATCACTCCATAACATCGATTGTATCAGTTTCCCCAGTTTCCTGTTTCTTCCCTTGCTGTGCAGTTCCAGCTGGACTTTTGTACTGGTTTCCTATGGAAGGCTCCAAAGAATCTTCATATGGCAACTGATCAGATGTTTCCTGCTCCACTGGTTTTTCCTTAATTTGGGGATCTATTGCTCTATCCTGCTGTGATGTTGTCAAAGTTAGATTTCCTCCACTAAATCCTTCACTTTGCATGTAATCCATAATCTCAGTTTACTCATTACTAATCCTCTTTTATATTTTTCCTCTTTGTTTTCTTATTTTTTGTATTGTAAAATCTTTCATATCTGGGTACCTTTGCCTATATCTCTCTTCAAATATCCTTGGTGCTGCTCTTTTTGTATTGATTAGTTTTGCTTTCTGCTTTGCATAAGTATCGCACCATATTAAATCTCTATCGTTCTCATGTCCATATTTCTTCTTCAGATGTCTCCTTCTCCACCTGTTTCTCCTTACCTGAGAAACTCATTGTTCCATCATGCTGTGATATAACCTGTGTTGGACTTTCTACATTAAATCCTTTACTTTGCAGGTATTCCATAACGTCATCTTCTATTCTTTTTAACTTCTAATTTACTCATCTTCTATTCTACATTCCCTCTTCGTGATCTTATTTTCTGTATTGTGAAATTTTCCACATATGGATGCCTTTGCCTGTATTTCTCTTTGAATGTCTTTGAGGCTACTTTGTTGTATTGATTAACTTGGCTTTGTCCTTTGCATAAGTATTGTACCATATCAGATCTCTCTTTCTTTCTCATGTCTGTATTTCTATTTTATACCTTTCAAAAATCTCTAGATTTTGTTCTTTATATTTTTGCAATTACTCAGTTACCTCTTTTTCCAAATGGCCCAAGGATTGTTTGTCTATATAACATTTTTCATAAATCTGTTGTATTAATGAACACAAATTTGGAACTTGTGACATTTTTTGTGCACTTATTTTTACTTCTTACTCTCAATAGTCCACTCTATCATCTTTATGGCTCTTTTTTGTGATTTTTGTGGACTATTTCTTTCTATAATGGGGGGAGGGGGGCATCCTTCCACTGAGCCTAGCCTAGCCCCATTGTAGGAATGCTTCCATGTCTTGGGGATTCTATACCGTCATTTTTTCGAGTCATGGCACCAGTGCGTCTACCAGGATTAGGCACTTTTTTATCCTAGATCTTGTGCACCCAGCTATCTTTTTTTTATTTTTTAACCTTTTTCTGTCCATTATATATGCTATGTAAAATACAATCTATGTATCAGTCTCTTGAGATTTTTGAAAAACAGGGTCAACCTTGTGAAGGTTCTCATCAAGACTTGAGGATGAATTCATTTCCAGCATTACTACTTTTATTTGCTTGCTGATTTATCATCTTTATATTTGGACCCCTTGCTATTGTATTTCATAGTGAATATTACTTTAGATTTCTGTTGTGTTCTATGCCATCTTGCAAAGAATCTTGATATGATGTTATTATTGTCAACAATCAACGTTTTCCTCCAGAATTAGTAATGAAGCCAAAAATAATCAGGGAAAATGCACTAAATCTGGGATACAGTTGAATATTGACACTAAAAACTTTCACAGATTACATAATAGAAAGAATTAACACACATTTATGCCTTCCCACTGAGAAGTGCACTGGCAACAACACCTGCTAGCTTGACCAAAGGTAAAGAGTGACTTCTTGTGTCATATGCCTGACTGCCACATATTTAACTGTGCACAGGTGACACCAAGCATGGCCTCAGTTGATGGTGCAGAGGAGGTAGAAGTATATGACTTTGAATTACCTACCCTGTAGGGTGTGACCATAACTGAGGTAGATGAGTGGCACATATAGGAACAGTATCAGCCCTGCTGTTTAAAGGCAGACTGCTCTATGATGCCAGTGAATGCAGCCATGCACCTGCCAAATATGCCAATCATGTACGTGATACCCTCATATAAGTCATTTCACAGGCCATGGACCACACCTGCTACCTCTACCATTTGTGATCTGTCATGTACCTGTACTTGAATGACATCTATACACATCCATTAAGTAATGCTCATTGTGATACCCATTTCAGTCACCAAGCATGAGGCCTTGGCTGTAAGGACCACCAGCATGTGGTTCCAACCCCGATCTTCATGTTTTGTTGACAGAAGGAACATAGGCAAGAGATTGGGTTCATCCCTCAGATGGATATGGGGCATGACTTGTCTTTCCATGGATTCTAGCAAGGGCGATGCAGGTTCTGGGACAACAGAACTGTGTCACTGGATGTGGGCAGCATTACACCCTCAACAGTCACCACTGCTGACAGCAGCACTATGCCATTAGATGATGCTAGTATAAGGTCGCTATAATCCTTAGTTTTTGATGTTTCATAGATATCAGGCATGCCCTTTTCCATGTCAGAGGACCCCATAACCATAACATTACCAATCTGTGACAATTATACATTCCTGTGATGCATTAAAAGTACAGCTAACATCTATGCAAAGAATGCAAGCAAATGTACCTTGTGTGTGAGGTCTACATGCCTGCAACCCAGATGTGCCTCTAGAGGAGACATGAATATGATGAGCATCCTTGAACTCATGGCAGAGACATCCCACTAAAATGTGTTACTGACTTTAAGCAATATCAGCCTGGCACATCTCCAACAAAGATGTGGGATAGTGCATCCAGCTTGCCTCTCACATTCAGGCCACCACCAGGTATTTGGTTCCTTTCAGTCTCACTAGAAAGGGAAAAGAAGAACACTTCCATAGCATTGAGGGTGGTTTATGATGGTAGGGCCTCACCCATGGCCATCCTCTCCCATGCAATCTTATGGGGCATCCAGCGGGTATGCAAGAACATGTCAATGAATCTGCAATGGACCTCACAGACTCCTCTGCTGTGGCTACCATCTACACTGAAATATGCCAACAGCTCATACTATACACATTAATTGAAGACCCATTTATTCTTGACTATGCCCTGGTTTTGACATCCTTGCTCTCAGAAAATCTGTAGTAGCACATTGTTCAGTGCAGGAGAGAACTGCTTTAAGATGTCATCACTTTAGGCGACAAGTATCTACCTGTAATTGTGGACATGCAGCTGTGGATAATGAGAGAACACAAAATGTGCACCACACCATATGCAGTGGACATAATCCCTTGTAGTGGCTGTGTCATCATAAACTTCTGTGCCTAACATACCCTAAAATCACAGATATTTTCCCATAAGGGTCCAGTAAGGCAGCATGGGAACAGACTGTGTTATGGCATAGATCTTGTTGACAACCTACACCTACCTGTACCCAAGAAAGCACATTCACTGCAGACCAGTATTGTTTAACTGGCCTGCCTTCCCCATTTAATTTTGTCCATGTTGTTCCATATCTGATCCACACATACAAATGTAATTCAAAGCAGCACAGTACTCTATACCAGGGTCAAAGTGTACTGCACACAGTCCCACAGCCAATATTGTTGTGGGCTATAGCTAGCCCTGTACATTGTCATCAATTGTCACAAAGTCCTTTTGCACCCCATGCTCCATCAACAAGTTGCTATGGCACCACCAACACCAAACAATAAAATTGCCTTCCAGTTATCCAGTCATTCTCCCCATCTATAGCCCGTGCCACCTACTTTAGCAGATGTTTCTCAGTTCTGTAATCCATAAAGCAATGTAATCATTTATTACAGAGATCCACCACACCTCTCCCTTTCCTCCTCATCTCTCTGTTCATTGGTAGCTGTGAAGCAACCACTCCCATCTAAATCTTACAATAGTTACCCAATCATCCCTCCAACTTGCTTGAATACCAGTATCACCACTTCTGTAGATCAGTCTTTTCCTCTGTAAACCAAGAGGAATATGACAGCTATATCCCCCCTTCTATTCATAAAACATTGAGTAGCAGGAGGAACAACTCAATGGCCACAGGCAGTTTTATTGTACAGTTTTGTGTCTCATAGTATGGCAGTTATAAAAGTGGGACAATTTAGGATAAATGTCTCTGAATCACACATTTAATCCAATGAACTCCTGCCCTTGACTGCACAGTGAATCTTGAGGCTGTCCATGCACATGTCTTGATTAACCCAAAGTGGTTTTCACATAAGCAGGCAGATCTGTAACTTCTACTGGACCACTGGCTTCTTAATTCATATCTCAGATCCTAGAGATGTTGTGCTACAACTATGCGTAGGAATGCAGCTTATTGTTGTGTGTGAGGCGGGGGGGGGGGTGAGAGGGGGTGATACTATTAGTCCAGATTATCTTCCACATGTAACAAA
>NC_056735.1:916413989-916511489 GCF_019279795.1 Protopterus annectens
TTGAAATCACTAAATGCTTTCTTCATGCACATGAGCTTGTCAGTAGGTAATTGAGAAATGGAAGCTTCAGCAACTTTCTCCAACCATACAGAAGCTAGAGCTTTTACAGGGCCTCTTAATTTGTTTGTCACTAAAGGCACCCCTAGTTCTTCAGACAAGGACAATAAGTCTTACACACCTTTTCCCTCACTAGTTGAGACCCCCCCCCCATCCAGTATGACAAAATCATCAAAGTATTGCTCTAAGCCTGTCAGGGGTCCTGTTTCTCACAGCCCCATTGCAGTACAGTGCTACACATTTAAATGCATGTGCTACTGAACAGCCCTTTGGTATTGCAATATGAAAAGAATAAACCCCTCTAACATGAATCCCTGAATGAGGTCAGTCCATAGTCTAAACATATATCCTGCTTACAAAGTCATTGATCTTGAAACCTGCCTATTACTTTGACATCATTATCCAATAATGCATAAAACAGCTTGGAGCCTGCTTTACCTAAGATGCCATTAACAGATACCCCAAAGGGATGGGCAGATGGCGCATCAGTCTGTGCTCCCCTAATCTCTTTTTTGGCACTAAACCCACTGAGAATATTCTAAAATCTGAAAAGGCCCTAACATACAGCCTGCTGAACCTCCTTTCCAATTAAATGCTCTTCACTGTGGTTGAGGTTAGATTTTTATAAACAGAGTGGGTGGAGGAAACTGAAGATATTAATGGAAAACAGAAGTAAATCTTAAAATTATTTGATCCTTGGTTACCTTATTTGCTAATCTTGCAATAATAAGAAAATTGCTTCAACCTTAGTTGGGTAGTGGGTGGGGCTACTTACATTTCTGACCCATAATCAAAATTGAACCATTATTCTCCTGTGTTGCCCCGTTGGTCATATTAATTTGCTCCAGGCTCTTAGCTGATGCTTGTCCTTCCACCTTGACTAACCCCATTTCTGTCAGCTGGCCCTCTTTAGACTAACATTTAACTACCAGGCTACCCTTCCCATAAAAGGAACAAGAATGGTTAAAGAAACAGGCTGGCCAGGAGCAGTGACCCGTGTGAAAAACCAGCATGGAATAAGCCTAGTCATTCCTTCATTCTGCACTGGGATAGCAGGAAGCCTGGGCTTGTGTGTTATCACACTCAGCCATGTACTGCTCTCCTCCTGTGTCTGATCATGACCCAAACCTCCCTCTGTATCCCTCACATCTTTACCTTGCTCCAGCTGATGCTGTACCACATTGTGGAAGACTAGGTTAGGGTCAAGACGAGGCTAGGGCCAAAACTAGGCTAGGGCCAATCCTTCTTACTTCTGACACACTCTTGAGTCTCCTGTGCCTCACTCTCTTGACCAAACTGATGCCCTCCTCCACACCAGCCAGTGGCACTGGTACTTCTTCCACTGGTCATTAAGATACAGAAGCTGCAATAGACTGTAGTTCATTCTGGATAATTATTAAACAAAAAAAGTATTTTGCTTGTAATGCAATGTCATCCCAATGAGCCTTCAACTCATCAAAGGATGCCATTACCTGAAAAAAAAATTATTAACCAGTTAAAATATTGATCCTGTCCTGACTGGGATTAGTTACTTCTAGTAGGTATAGCAAAACTTGGCCAATCTAGCCAATGCTTTATATTTATAAAAAAACTGACCCTGTGTGTTCACATCTTAATTCTTCCTCATTTTTTAATAGATCTCTATATGAAAATGATACAACAGGGGACCTACAAAAGGCTAACTTACTGCCCCCTCTTGTCCAAACAAACTGTTCAGAAATTACCTTCCTAAATTGTAACAATGAAAGAAAGTCCAACACTAAAATATATCCAAAGAATGCAGCCGCCCAAAGCTATAATACAGCCTGTGGGTTATTAACTCCAAAAAGAAACAGGAGAGTACAAACAAATATAACAATATAACGGATTTAGCGCTTTCTTCTTCCTAAATTGTGGATTATCTCATCTCAACATTAGAGCACTGTCCAGCATGAAACCTGCTCCATCTATTAGCAAGTGCAATTGAGATTATCTCCATGAGGTTTCCTACATTTATAGTTCTTTTTTATTTATAATCGAGCTGCTAATAAGCACAAATGTCTTTATCATTGATGCTGCAAAAAGTATGATCTTGCTATCAAGCAGCTTAACAGCAAGGTATACCTAACATTTTCATGGCCATAGAGAGCTGCTGTTCTCTTATTTCTAATTACCTATCACTTATTCTTTTATATTTATCTATCTATCTATCTATCTATTTATCTATACCTCTATATATATATATATATATATATATATATATATATATATATATATATATATATATATATATATATATAAAATTCCCAAACACATCGAATGATGGAACATCGAGATGACAAACACCCAGATCACCGGAATCAAACTCTGGGAAACTAGCCACTTGTCCACCAACACCTTAAAATGAAACCAAGGCAAATCAAACCCATCCAAGTGGGGAGGACACACACACAAACACACACACACACACACACACACACACACACACACACACACACACACACACACACACACACACACACACACACACATTAATTAAATATACCAACTCCAAAATTATACTATAGTGGAGAAAAGGGCAACATTCAGCATGGTGGCCAAGTGGTTAGTTTCCCGAAGTTACATTACGGTCATGAGGGTGTTCAGAAAAAAATAAATTATGTTCTTACCATAATGTTCCATCTGTGTTGTTCATCTTCATTCATTCA
Source organism: Protopterus annectens (assembly GCF_019279795.1). Lineage (NCBI taxonomy): Eukaryota > Metazoa > Chordata > Ceratodontiformes > Protopteridae > Protopterus > Protopterus annectens. Next base: position 916,416,734 of record NC_056735.1, read on the forward strand.
TTACTGATGGGTGTTGGTTCCGTACTCGAAACTGAGTTGATCTTGTAACAAGCGTGTGCCAAACAAAAACCTCCCGAAATTACCTCAGATTGAGTTTGCCCATTATAAGTAAAGCAGAGGTTTTCTCTGAGCAGAAACCCTAAAGTAGGAATAGGACCCAATCTGATCCCCCAAGAGCCTCTGGAGGGGTAAGGTGGGTGAGACGTAATGAATGAATGAAGATGAACAACACAGATGGAACGTTATGGTAAGAACATAACTTCTTTATCTGATTTGTTAATCTTCATTCAGTCCTTACTGATGGGACAGAGTTCTTAGCTTCCTTTAATCCTGAGAGGCCCTTATAGAAGGATGCTCCTGAGTACCACTGAACCAAAGGATGATCTTCACCTGGAGGCCAAATCTAATTTCTAATGAGTGAAAAAGGCATGAGAGGTAGCCCAAGTTGCAGCTGCACAAATGTCATTCAATGAAGCATTTACATGAAAAGCAACAGAAGTTGCTATTGACCTGGTGGAATGTGCTTTGACTCTGTATGATAGAGGAATTTTATTTTATTGGAAAATCAAGGATATACAGTTTCTCAACCACTTAGACAAGGTTACCTTTGAGACAGGAATTCCCAATTTCGAGCCTGAATAGGACACCAATAGCTGGTCTAATTCATGTACTGACTTAGTTCTGTCCAGGTAAAAATGTAACTGTCTGTGTACATCCAGCAAATGAAGACAGTACTCTCCTTTGTTTGAATAGTTAGGAAAAAAGACTGGTAGTTCACTCATTTAGTTAATGGTCAACTTGGAAATAAACTTGGGCAGAAAGGAAGTATTAGCCCGGAGTGATACTCTGCCTTTATGAAATACCCTGTAAGAGCATTTAATGCACAAGGCCTAAAGCTCTGAAATGCCTCTGGCTGATGTGACAAGTACCTAAATAGTGATTTCCAGGACAGGGACTTTAGGTCGCAAGTGGAAGTAGGTTCAAAGGGTGATCGTGTCAGGGATTGTAGTATTAGTGTTAAATTCCAAGGTTCAATGGGTTCCCTGAAGGGTGGTCTGATATGCAAGACACCTTTTAAGAAAGTTTTGCAGAGATGATGGGAGATTAGCGATAAGTCTTGAAACCCATTATGGAAGTTTGAGATAGCAGCTAAGTCTACTTGAATGGTTGAGGCTGCTGCACCCGAATGAAGAAGACTTGATAAATAATCCAAAAGCACACTAACAGGAGCTGAGTAAAGATCTAGTTGTCTTTGTCGGGACCAAATAAGGAACCTCTTCCATATGGCGAGATAGATTTTCCTGGTGAATGGTTTATGTGAAGCCAGAAGGATATCAGGCACTAGGGAGGTAAAGTTATTTTTTGCATGGTGATTAATGGAAGTGGAGAAACCAAGCTGTCAGCTTGAGACTAGAGGTGTTCAGGTGAGTCAACCATTGTGGGTGTGAGATCAATTCTGGAGATAGATCCAGAATCCATGGGGGATCTACTAGATGAGGCCAAAGGAAGGGAAACCAAATTTGTTGTGGCCAGTAAGGAGCAATGAGGATCACTCTGCTTCTCAGATGAAGGGCTTTCTTTAGAAATTGGGGGAATCAGCGGAAAGGGAGGGAAAGCATACAGACGTCCCATGAGCCAATCATGAATCAGAGTGAATTCCTCATGTGCTCCCCCCGTGTGGGAATTAAGGCAAAGTAGCTGCTGCATTTGTGGTTTGCTGGAGAGGTGAATAGGTCACAGCAAGGCTGGCCCCAGTGGCTGAAAATCTTCATCACAGTAATAGGATAGAGGGACCACTCGTGAGGCAGTAAGATGCATCTGCTCGGCTTGTCTGCAATCATGTTGGAACTCCTGGGAATATGCATTGCTATCAGAAAGTGGTTGGAAGCTATAGCCCATTACCAAATTCTCATGGCTTCTCGATACAACAGGTAGGACTTGGTTCCCCCTTGTTTGTTGATGTACCAGAATACTGACATGTTGTTTGACTGAATAGCAATTGTCCCTGACAGAAAGATGAATTAAAATGCTTGCAATGCTAGAAGCACCACCCTCAGGTCTAGGACACTGATATGCAGGTGAGGCTCTATGTCTGACCAGGTATCTTGGACTATCTTGCCCTGGTAAAGACCCCTCACCCTATCAGGAAAGTGCCCATAGTCACTGTGGTCCTGGGCTGTTGTGGGTAAAAGGGGAGACTCCATTGTTGTCCGTCTGGTTTCATCCACCACATTAAATCCCACTTGCATCACTGAGTTATCCTTATTTGAAAGGACAACAGATGTAAGGGGTACCATTGTGTTAAAAGGACCCACTGGAAAATTCTCATGTGTAGTCTTGCCAAGGACACTATGGTAATTGATGCTGCCATAGAACCCAGGAGTTGAAGGACTGTTCGAGCAGGGAATACGCTTTGACAGAGTGTCACTCAGATTTGGGATCTTATCCTGTGTAGCATGTGATCTGGGAGAGAGAGACTAGACAAGCATTTGTGTTGAAAATCACTCCGATAAATTGCAAGGATTGAGAGGGAATCAGGTTGCACTTTCCCCAATTTATCGAGATTCACAGAGATTCTGCTAGTCTGAGAGCATAGTTTAGTGCTATCTCCAGCAGAAGCTTGGAGGGGGCGGTGAGCAGTCAATCATCTAGATAAGCAAACACTTGGAATCCTTGTAGTCTCAAGTGAGCTGTTACCCCTGCCATGCACTTGGTGAGCACTCTTGGGGCTGTAGAGAGTCTGAAGGGCAGCACATGGAATTGAAAGTGATTGGCTCCTAGCCAGAAGTGAAAAAATCTTCTGGAGTGTTTGTCCATTTTTATGTGATAATACGCATCCAGAAGATCTATTGAGCACATCCAATCATCTTTCTCCAATAATTGAAGGAGAGACTGAACCATGACCATCTGGAATTTTTCTTGCTTGACAAATTCCTTTAGGATGCTGAGATCCAAAACTGGTCTCCAGTCCCCTGTCTTTTTTGACACTAAAAAGAATCTCGAGTAGAATCCGGATTCTATCTGGTCTGGTGGGACTGTCTGGATGACTCTTTTTTTTGAAGCAGCTTTTGAATTTCTAGCACTGCTGTTTCCCTTTGACTGGGTGGAGCATCAGAAATTTGACTTGGTGACATCGGGTAAAGATTGAATGGGATGTGGTATCCTCTGGTTATGATCCGTTGCACCCTTAAATATGTTGTTATTGTTTGCCAGGCAGAATGGTGCAAAGAAAAACATCCCTGACTGCTTCCAGAGGAAAGTAATCAGGATGCTCCTTAGAAGCACTGGTAAGTTTCTCCCGAGAAAGAATCTCTGGATCCCTGGTTATGCAGACCCCCTCTGCCCCTGTAGGAGTGCCTTTTGTATGAGTTACCCCCTCTGCCCTGAGGAGTATACACGCCACGTGTATCATGGAAAGGATCCTGTGACTTCTTGTGCCACATTTTTCTACTCCTCTGTTTCCTAGATTATGGATGCTGAGGGGTGGAAAAATGGACACCCACAGCAAGCAGGGTCTTGCCATCCTTCTCACACCTGGCCAATGTGTCTTTCACTTTTGGGCCAAAAAGAGAAGAAGCTTCCACTGGAGAGCAAGGAAAGGAAGACTTAAAGGGGTTCACAAAGTCACAAAGTGGTGTGGGAAATCAGATGCATGGAGGAGTTGGATATGGATTCCAGAGTATCTAGCTGTGAGGGAATTTTGTCAAAGACCTCATCAGAGACAGCTCCTGCTAAGGTTTTGGAGAGTTTGGTGACTAAGTCTCTCTGAAGCTTGGTGAAGTGTGCCAGATAATACAAAGACCTAACAGCAAAGGTCAATGACACTAGGACTCACATCCCTAGGGGGGTGGACAGTCTGGCGCTCTTCAGCCAGTTCCTATTTTGTGGCAGCCAGCACCACAACTGTGTCTACTAGAAGGCCCTTGGACCAGTTTGGGTGCTGTTCGGGAGGAAATAAAATTTTGTCTGGCCTCTGTGGGATTGGTTTAATGGTATCAGGACTCTTCCATGCGCACTGAACGATAAGCTGAATCAGCTGATCTGCAGGAGGGGTCAACCATGAAGTATAGGGTCGAGCACGTAAAGCTTGCAGGAACACAGACTCCTCGGAGGAAGGATTGGTGGGCTTCCAGTTGCCCCTCTGCTTCAGTATTTCAAGGATGTCCCCAAACAAGACATCATCAGGGGGTGACCATGTGGACCCCTCCCCTTCATCGTAGACTATGTCCTCAGTGAGAGACTCCTCAGGTACATCCACATGCTTCCCCTTGCACATCCTCCTGCATGGTACCTCTTCAGCAAAACCTTCTAAAGCGTACTCAAAGAAGGGGCACCCTGCTGTAGGGTATCCTGAGGATTTTGTGCTCGATGTCCCAAAGCAGTTGCTTGTGTCAGCTGTGGCTCAGGTGAAGGACATAACTGATGCTCTGATGCTGAAGGATTGCCAACAGAGGCAAGGGCCCTCTCCATCACCTCAAATGCCGGCCCACCTGAAGAGGGATGGGAGTCCAGAACCAAGAAGGACAACCTTGGAACCGGAGTCACACCTCGCTCCAACAGACCAGCTCCCAAGGAAGGAGTCTCAAGAAGACTCAGTACCAATAGTACTTCTGGGACCATAGACGGTGTTGTAGAAAAAATAGATGCCATGCTAGGAACCAAAGTGCCCATGATCCAGTCACTATCCTGAGAAAGGCTCAGTTCTGAATGAACCAACGACCAAAGTGTCGACTACGGAACCATGGTGAGGTCCACCAGTGGAATCAAAGCAGTGGGAGCTGATGAGGGCATTGGTTCCAGGGGCTTCAATACCTGCACACAGGTCAAGGGAGGAGAATATGCTGGATTCTGTGGCGAAAGACTCCCACCTCCTACAGGGAGGGGAGTTTTGGAAGGTGTTGTAATCCCTCTCACCATCAGCAGCTGATCCATAAGACACACCACATCCAATTCTGAGAGGCTCCTGGTCGATTGATTCGATATCCCCGATGGGGAGTTAAGTCTTTCTAAGATAGGTCTGAATTGCTGCCCAAAGAAGGGGTCCATCTTGGATGAATATCAGGTCCTAGCTGCATGGTCCATCGGTACTGAAGTCTCGTGGGTGGAGACATGCATAGAAGGTGTGTCTGGAGTGGGAAGTCCTGGAACAGAAATTATAGGCAGGCTCAGTGCCATAGTCTAAGCCAAGGACGGTACCGGGGTTAAAGAAATTGAAGATGGCACAGAGGTAGATATGACTGGTCTTGGTATGGCTGGTGCTGTAGACATAATCATTGGTGCCATAACTGGTGCTGAAGATACAGATTTTGATGACGGCGCCATAGTCCGTACCACAGACAGTGCTGTGGAAATCAGTTTAGGTCCTAAAGCAGTCAATTTTGGCATTTTTGGTTTTGGTTCCTGCTTTCTGTCACCTGAGGGTGATGAAGGAACTGAATGTGGTCTCTTTCTGTGTTCTTTACTGGGAGGGGATGAGCCCTCCAACTCAGAGATAACCTCTGAGAAGGTGTCATAACAGACCCTTCAAAATTAGTTTGTTTTTTCTTTCATTAAGGGCTTGGGAGCTAAACCCTTTACAAATGGAACAGTGTGGTTGAATCGACAGATGGGAGACACCCAGACAGTACACACAAGTGTCCGAATTTGACATCTTGTGGCCACACTGGTCACATTGTTTGAAACCAGAAGCTCCCTTCTTTTCTGACATAGTAACTTTAACAAACTATTACAAGATAATAAAGCAGGAGTTATAGCAAGGATTTTTTTTTTTTATTTTAGAAAGAAGAAGAAAGAAGATAGATGGGGAAAGGAAATACCAACAATGGTATTGGAAGAAATTACCTCAAGGATAGTAGGGGAAAGGGCCTATACCAATGATGGTATTAAAGACTACCTAAAAAAAAAAAAAGGTAAGAAACACAGAAACAGCAATAGAAACCCTAACAATAAGACAGTGGGTAAATAATGATAAGATAGAAAAAGAAATATCAGAAGAACATGTAATCTGAAAAATTTCCAAGGTACTTAACTGAGAACTGGCTTGACACGGTTTTACAGCAACATGGCAAACGAGATCTGAGGTAAGAGGGAGAAGGGCGTTGTGGGTAAAAGTTGAGCTTGAGAGTTTTATGGCTGGCACAAGCTTGTTACAAAGACAACTCGGTTCCTTCAGTAAAGAATGAATGAAGATTAACAACATCAGACTGAACCTTTTGGCAATTTCATCTTGATGTTCCATCATTCGATGAAGTGGCCATTAGGGAATTAGAAGTAGATCCATATATATGCATATATATAGATTTTTATATATATATATATATATATATATATATATATGTGTGTGTGTGTGTGTGTGTGTGTGTGTGTGTGTGTGTGTATATCTATATATATATATATATATATATATATATATATATATATATATATATATGTGTGTGTGTGTGTATATATCTATATATATATATATATATATATATCTTTATATACAGAAATTATACAAATATGAAAAATGCAAAACAAATGATTAACACTGTAGTAGAATACAGATATTATGTACATGTAAGAACATTATACAGATGTAGGACTTTGTTCAATTTGGAAAAATCAACAACAAACAAGTAATACAGTGTAATAATGCATTTTACAATAAAAAAAAAAATTAAGAAAATTAACATATTAGAAAGATTGTTAGTACATATTTAAAAATGAGTTTGAACGATGGGTATTTATCAGCAGGGGTGAAGGAGACATGCAAAGGTATGATATGAGAGTTATGGGGAGAGCAGGAATAAGTTTTTAGGAAGAAAAGACAGACTAGTACAAAGATGTAGTGTGTGGAATGTAAAGGGTAGGGAAGAGAGGGTGGGAAGAGTTGAGATTGTTAGTCGGGGAAAGTATGAAAGGAGCGAGGGAGACAGAGTGGAAAAGAGGGCATAATGCTAAAGGGAGTAAACTGGGGTGAGAATAAGGGCATTCCCACAGGGATATGAAATGGGAATGTAGCAGGGATTAAAGGTGGAGTGGCTATGGTTGGTGCACATGAGAGGTGGCAGGGAGTTCCAAAGACGTGCTAGACAGAAGGATAGATGTTGTTTGCCTCAATTTTAGGGGTGGAAAATGCAATTCTAAGCAAACAAATATCACAAAAACATGTATTAAACAAACGAGAAGCATAAAAAAGTTTATTAATTAAATTAAATATTTGAAATTAAGATATCTGATAAAACGAGCATCAGAAAAGCACATAAGGGGTTCAGAATTACCTCAGAATCACAAAATGAGCATGTTTAAACTAAAACAAGCAAGTTTAGAGTTATAACGAGCACAAGAAAATATAATGAGTCATGAAAAGAGATTAAATGAGCAAAACTAATATAACAAAGTGCAAAAAGGGCACATTGAGTATAACTAAAGCAAGGTGACTGCATGTTTTTTGGCGAATTATTGTGTTTTGGCATAAACTACTACTTTGCATTTATTGGAGCTCTGAATGTTATATCTAGAGTTATTCAAAGTATCTCAAAGTGTGTAAAAGTGCTTACACTGTATGTTTATTACTATGTATTTATTCCGAAGAGTTTGTTGTGTGCAAGATGCCACTATTTTGTAAAGTGCAGTCAAATACAGCCATTTCAAAAAGTTTCTTGTGCCGAGTGTGTCTATTCTCACAGTGTTGCCATTATACTATGCTTCTTGCACTATACAGAGTTGTTTAGCAAAGTGCTGCCATTTTGGGGAAATTTCTGCTTACTGTGTACTGTTTAGTCACAAAGTGCAATTAGTTTGAAATGTTTCTTACCCTGAGCTTCTTCCACCTTGTTTATTTGCACAGTGCAAATATTTTGAAATGTTTCTTAAAATGATGCTGTGACTTTTACAGGATGGTGATTTCAAGAGTACTACAATGCCTGGGAAAAGTATTTCGCAAAGTTCAGTTATATAGAGGCTTGTTGTGCTATAGGGCATAGTTACAAGTACTGGCATAAATTTCAGGCATATGTGCATGTGTGTGTGTTCGTGCATACTGCCAAAGGCTTCACTGAGATTTATTAATATGGTAAATGGTTTTCAAAAATCGCTACCACTTGTATTTCATCAGAATATTGCAGAGAATTGGAGAATATTTGAGCAAGAGTACGATATATTCAGACAAATATTCTGTCAATGATGATTTTGCTAAATTTAGCAGGGTTAGAGGCCATAAAAAGAGAGTGCTCATTTGTATATGCATCACCAGTATATGAAGGTGAAGGGGAAAATCATTCATATTGTTGTATAGGCTGAATCAAGGTAAGACCCCAAGTGTTTGAAGTGCAAATTTAGAGAAATGTGCAATCCCCAGACCAATGTTACATTAGACAGACATTTGTTTTATACAAGAGATCAAAAGTAAGGAGAAGCTTTTGCAGCTTATATTACTGACCTAAGAAATAAAGCTAAAACATGTAAGTCTGGTAACTTGAAATATGCGTTAATAAAGGACATGCTCATGTGTGGTATTAATAATGTTGCTGTGGGAAAGATTTTGCTTCATGGCAGTGATTTAATGCTGAGCAAATGTATTGAAATTTGTTGAATACATGAAGTTACAGAAAGGCACACAATATGCTTGCAAGTGATAAGAGCATGGTTTCAGCAGGCTCCAGAGCAAATGCAGACAGCATGTAACATGTGTCAGGTCGAAACAGATCCAAGCATGTGGCAGCTGTAGCCCCTGTAGGTGTGACAAGGAAAACTCGCAATCTTCCAGCAAGTTGTAAGACTGGTTCAATTAAAGGAGCCTGCTCAGTACCGTACAAGAGCGAATCAGCAAAACCCAAGTCAAGTTTTATTGTTAACTATCACAATTGTGGTGCCAGCCATGAGTCTAAAAGAGAAAAGTGCTTAGCATTTGATCAGCGATGCCATAAATGTAAGAAATGGAACCATTTTCAAAAATTTTGGAAATCATGTAAGCCTCACACTGTTACAAAGAAGGGTCATTTGAAAAGCAAATTGATCAAGTTGAACTGCAACAGGCTGCTTTCTAAGTAGATGGTGTATCAGTGATTGGTGAAAAGATCGATGCAGTACATTTATTGGCGAAGAATGAAGTTTGTACTGTCCAGATCAATGGTAAATCTACTGAGCTCAAAGTAGACCCTGATTCAAAGTATAATGTTATGTCAATAGACACATTTTCTAAGGTGAGAGCTAGTAAACAACTAAATGTGACCAGTTATGAGAAACTTGTTGCTTATGGAGGTGAAGAAATTCAAACCAAAGGCTCAATAGTGCTTTTATGTTATGTGGCCAAGAACTGTTATAACTTATTATTCTATGTAGTTTGAAGACCCGTGCAGTTATTATTTGGTTTCAGAGACGGTCTGAGAATGAATCTGCTTTCTTTTACTAAATAGGTTCATCAAACAAGCACAAATCCCAGTTCCAGCTTCACTAACACTATTTTTAAAGAGTATGCTGATGCTTTCGATGACAAGTTGGATAAACTTCCAGTTGTGTATTCTATGAAGTTACACCTAGAGATCAGTCCTGTAGTCAGACCTGCAAGAAAAGTTCCAATAGCTATGGAGCATAAAGTTAAAGCTCAGTTGGACAAAATTGTGCAGCAAGGTGTAATTTGTCCAGTTACAGAACCTACCGAATGGGTGTCATCCATGGTAGCAGCTCACAAAAAAAGCTCAGATGAAATCAGAATATGCATTGACCTGAGAGATTTCAACAAAGCATTGAAAAGACCACATCATTCCACATGAACAGTCAAAGACGTTGCAGCTCTAATATCAAATGCCACTGTTTTTTCTGTCTTAGATGCAAAGAGTTCATTTTGGCAAGTGATGCTTGATCGAAAATCTTCATTACTGACTACATTCAGTACCCCATTTGGAAGATACAGATTTTTTAGAATGACGTTTGGAATAAATTCTGCAAGTGAAGTCTTTCAGCAAGTCTTTCAGTGTGCAATGGAGCTAATTTTTTTCAGGTTATCGTTGTGCCATAATAGTAGATGATTTGTTAGTCAGAGGCAATAATGATGCAGAACATGACAGAAATATTAAGAGAGTTCTAGACAGAGCATGTGAAGTAAACTTAAAAGATCAATCATCTAAAGAGCTAATTCAGACTACCAGAAGTTACATATGTAGGTCATTTATTTACAAGCACTGGCTTGAGACCAGACCTGTCCAAGCAAGCAACCATTCTTGAGATGCCAGCACCAGATAATGTACAAGCTCTACAATGTTTTTTTGTATGGTCAACTATTTACACAAGTTTAGACCAGACTTTAATGAGATGACAGCACATTTGAGAGAGTTAAAACATAAGAATATTACATGGTCATGGTTAGAACATCACCAGAAAGCATTTGAAGACCTTAAGCAGAAAATTGCTACTCTATCTACATTAAGATACTATGATGTCAACAAACCAGTAACTCTTTCCAGCAATGCTTAAAAATTTGGTCTTGGTGCAGTTATTCTTCAAGAGAGTAGGCCAGTAGCCTATGCATCTAGAACATTTACCCAAACTGAAATACAATATGCTCAGATTGAGAAATAACTTTTGTCAATAGTATTTTCATGTTCCAAGTTTCATAATTATATCTGTAGTTCAGATATTCAGATTGAAACTGATCATGAACGTCTGGTTAGCATTTTAAAGAAGTTTATGCATTCAGCTCCAGCAAGGTTGCAAAGAATGATGCTTAAATTGCAAAAGTGCATCTTCAAAATGGTCTATACAAAAGGCGAACTCCTATGTCTGGCTGATACCTTATCCAAATTGCCCAGTAATACAATGGAACAGCTTGAAGCAGAAGATTTTCACTTTGATGTCATGGAAGTATGTCATTTTTCTACCACAAGACTTGATGAGCTAAGAGATATTACAAAGACTGATCCAGTTTTGCAAAAGCTCATCTACTTCATCCTGACTGGATGAGCAACACTTATGTAGGTCATTTATTTACTAGTACAGACTTATGACAGATCCTTCGAAGCAAGCAGCCACTCTTGAGATGCTAGCTTAAGACAATGTCCAAGCTCTACAGCATTGTCTTGGTATGGTTAGCTATTTGGGCAAATTTATCCCCAACTTTAGTGAGTTATCAGTGCCTTTAACAGAGCTGACACACAAAAATGTTGCATGGTCATGGTTAGAACACCAGACAGCATTTGATAACCTCAAACAACAAATTGTTAACCTGTCTACATTAAGATACTATGATGTCCACAAATGAGTAGCTCTTTCCTGTGATGCTTCAAAGTTTGGTCTTGGCGCAGTTATTCTTCAAGAGGGCATACCAGTAGCCTATGCATCTAGAATTCTTACCCAAACTGAGATGAAGTATGCTCAGATTGAGAAGGAACTTTTGGCAATTGTGTTCACATGTTCAAAGTTCCATGATTATATTTACAGCCGAGCAATCCAGATAGAAACTGACCATCAACCTCTAGTTACTATTTTAAAAAAGCCTATGCATTCCACTCAAGCAAGACTACAAAGAATGATGCTCAAATTGTAAAAGTATAATTTCAAAATGGTCTATACAAAAGGAAAACTTCTTTATCTGGCTGATACCTTATCCAGATCACCCAGAAATGCCACAAAACAGCTTAATGAAGTGAATTTTGACTTTCATGTCATTGATGTGCATTATTTTTCTGCCACAAAACTTAATGAGCTGAGAGATCATACAAAGACTGATCCAAATTTGCAAAAGCTGAACCACTTCTTTAATGTAGGCTGGCCATCAAAGCAATCCTGTGTACCACCAGAAGTACAACCTTACTTTCCAAACAGAGATGAAATGGTAATGGAAGACGGTACTACTTTCCTACATCCAAAAGTTGTTGTTCCTGCTTCCTTACAGCATGAACACATTCAGACTTTATATCATGGCCACCCAGGTTTTGATTCTACCAAAAGAAGGGCGAGAGAACTAGTATTGTGGCCTTCTCTAGCAAAAGACATTGATAAAGTACTTTCTTCTTGTTCAGTGTGGAACAGTACTAAGCCACCTTTTCAAAAAGAGCCACTTCAGCTACGCCAAATTCCTGAACTTCCTTGGTCAACAGTAGCAACTGACATATTTGAGAGGAACAATCACCATTACTTAGTGTTGGCAGACTCTTGTTCAAACTGGATTGAGATAGATTTGCTATCTAACCTAACATCCAGTGCTGTTATTACTAAGATGAAACGTCATTTCTCAGTCCATGGTAATCTACACAAAGTTATTTCTGACAATGGTTCTCAGTTTACCAGGAAATTGTTTTAGAGATTTACTAAAGAGTGGGACTTTATCCATGTTACTAGCAGTCCTGAATAACCTCAGTCAAATGGTATTGCTGAACATGCAGTACAGAGTGTAAAGCAATTATTAGAAAGGTCAAAGCATGACAATACTGACATATTCTTGAATATATTCAATCTCAGAAATATACCCCATGACAACTTACTAGGCTTGCCTGCTCAGATACTTCTATCTAGGCAAACCAGAACAGCCTTGTCTATCAGTTCTAGTTTGTTGGTGCCTAATGATAAAATCAACAGAACAAGCAAAGCCCGACTTTTTAAGAAGCATCCTTTTCAGAAGTCCAGCTATGATAAAGTGAGCAGATTTCTTTGTCTGTTAAAAGGAGAGACAGTGAGGATGCAAATAGTGAAAGGCTTTGATCAGATTGGTCAAGTGGGAGGTATATGTACCAAACCGAGATCCTACTTAGTGGAATCTGAGGGTAGAGAGTACAGGAGAAACAACAGACATCATCTTCCTGTATCAGAAATGATATTGCCGCATTGTACTTGTGATACAGACTCTAGATCTCAGAGCAACCCAGACAACATTCATACCAAAGAACATGTCCAGTATTCATTCCCTTTCCTGATGATGTCCCAGTTGTCCCCAAAGTTTAACATTCTTTGATGACAGTCACCATTGTTAAATCCAATTCTGACTTTTATGTACTCACATCATATTTCCAGACCTAGTGTAAAACACATAGCAACTTAGACATAATTGTCTTATATGTATCTAGTTTTGTAGGAATGCATGTCAAATAACTAGTTCTGTATAATGGAATGTCAAAAGATCATTTCTGTAAGTTGCATGTCTTTGAATACAGTCATTTCATATAAGGACTATTTCTCAAAGAGGGATAATGTAGATCAGAGCATGTGTACATACCTTTAACAAGCCTTTCCAGATGTAGCACATGCATATAAATAGTGAGCATGTGCAGACAACAGTGCCATTTTGAGAGAACAGCCAGAGTGTTAACATGTATGAGTGTGGTAGTTAGTCTGTTTGTAAGTTTATTTAAGTTTAAGTTACAAAGCCTCACTTCTGATGTGGTTGTGTGTAATAAAAGTGCTTGAACATAACCCACGAATGTTCATCTGTTTTATCCTGACCAGACGAGTGACATTATTACTTCATCAAACTGGCAAATAAAACAGCCACCTACCCCCATATAAAATCTCTGCTTGGCCACATTTCATATGTCCTTGGCACAGTGAGACAAATACTTCTGCAAGCAAAATGCATTGCATTTATCAAAACAGTTGAGAAAACATTGAAATATAGAAAATCAGCGATACAGAGCATCACTGCGGTGGTGGTGCTGCAGTAGCATTGTCGCCTCACAGTAAGATGCTGTCTGGTTCGATTCTCAGCTAGAGCATCTTCTGCATAGAGACATGTGTGAATGGGCATACGTTCGTTGAAGGTTGTGCGTCAGGGGTGGTAACTCGGCACGTAAAAATCAACTACCAATCATTAGCGGACCGGAGTTCCGCTGTGGTGACCCCTAACCGGGAAAAGCCGAAAAACACAACAAGAGCATCACTGAGAAAATTCCAGACATATGGTTTTCTACTAAAAATTATGGCACTTTAGGATGGTACACAGAAAACACAGCAAATTACAAATGGTCACAGGTTATCTATGATTTCTATGTAATACACACAACTTTTCATCAGTTTTGTTGCAGTTTTTTGGCTTGTTGTAAGTTCTGTGATAAGCCGTGCTTTGACAGTGGTTGACAGATTGCTTTTCCTAATAAACTACACAATCTGTGTGTGGAAAGAACAGCAGGCAAGTGTGGACCTTGTCAGGTTTATGCAACTACATGGGAAGGAGTCTTTTTTTTTTTTATTATTATTATAGAACGTACCACAGACTGCCCTGTCATGTCTTTGTCATCCAGTTTATGTACCAATATGTGTATCCATTGTTTTAATTATTTTTAACTGTGTTCTTGATTATTTCAACAGTAATAAAGAATGCACGGATCTGATTTATATAAAGTCTCATTGCAAATGATAATATTTCAAATGCATCTAACTTTAAGACATATAAATTTGTGACAGTGAATTAAAATGGTTTATTATATATTCCCTGTCAGAATTCAAGTGGTATCATCTGTAATTGTTTAAAATAGATTTCACAATAGAACAATTTCAGAAAAAAATCTGTAAGCATTTATCATTTTCAATTATCTAACACTGGCTGAACATAAGTGGTCCTTACATATAGCACCAGCAGGCATTTTCTGCTGAGACATATTTGATAATGTTCCAGACTAGATGAAACTATGTGTCATAGTTAAAGCAATTATTCACTGGTGTGCAAATAACTGTCATTAGATCGAGGGCCCTGCAATCTTCTTGTTCAGTTCATTGGTCTGTAACCAATTAATTCAGTCTGCAGCTCCAAGCTGTTATAAACAACAAACAACCAAACTGTGTTGTTTAATAGCAAAACATTGTATTACAATGGCCACATTATTCTGCTAGTGGTGTACCTGTTTCACAGAACATGGATAATATACTAACAATGTGCTCATCCTTTTTTATTAAGTTCTATTAACCAAATATTCAGTGACATTTAATATCAAGGATATGTCATTCATGTTAACGATTAGTGAGCTACAGTTATGTCACTTTGTGCAAATTCTATTTAAAACTCTAAGCAGTCACTACACAGTATATCTATGTTAGTACTGGAAATGTTAATTTTTCACAAAACATGAAGTGACCTAGTGTTTGTGCTGCATGTTAAATATTTTAAATGCTCTAGGCAAATTTTCAATGAAAACTGGGTGATGAAGTCCTATGAAAGCAAGCTAGAAGGCATCCTTGGTGATATTGTATATTTCTGAGAATAGTTGCTGTCCTTCTAGTATTTTTGTACTTGTTTTATTTGCTAATCAGAGTACTGTTCTTATTAAATATTATTTTAACAGTCCAACAGTATTGTTTTTAGACATAAAATTACAGAAGGAAATGTTATGTTTTTAGATAGGGGGAATTAATGAGGCGCATAAAGGGACAATTAAAGTTAAATTTTAAAGATTAAAGATTCTTGCTAGCTATGATTATACAATGATATAGTCAAGTCTATAAACACTTCTGATTACTGTTGCTAGAGGTTTTTCATAGCTGCGTTTACTGACCACTATCATCTCAATTTCTGTAATAGAGTAGTCAGTTTCAAACAGTTGCTGGACCACTTTATTATCAACTTTAACTTTGTTTTTTTTTTTTTCCAAAATTTGACAATAAACATTGCTTAATAACCAAAAAAGCTATTTATTTTGAACCAGTATATTTTATTTAAGCCTTGATATACATCCAAATCAACAAGAGATATGCTGTATTACCAAATTTATATATAATACTAATGAATCTCTGACAGTTCCAGGGTGACAGGCTTCTGAGATTGCTACTAATGCATGTTAAGCCTACCTCAGCCCCTGCCCCTTACCACAACCCTACAATGTAGTTAGAAAAAAAACCCTTCTTTAGCCCTACCACTATTCAAAGTGTGTAGAACATTAGTAGTAGGGTTCAGATTAACTGACCACAAAAGGAAACCATTTGTTTTCCTTTTGTGATATATTGTATATTTGATGTTTTGAACTTTTTAAAAGTCCTTTTCTGAAATGCCAGAAGGAGTCACCTCTGTTTCAGTGCCTATGCATTTTGTAACTTCAACACACACACACACACACACACACACACACACACACACACACACACACACACAAACACACGCACATGCGTGCGAGTGCGCACGCACACACACAAACACACACACACGCACACGCACATACACACACACACACACACACACACACACACACACACACACACACACACGCACATGTGTGCGCGCACGCACACACACACACACACACACGCACACGCACGCACACACACACACACACACACACACACACACACACACACACACACACACACATACATGCACACACACACGCATTCATACCCACCCACACACATACATACACACACACACACACACACACACACACACACACAAACACATTCATGCACACCCACACACACACACACACACACACATGTACATGCACACACACACACATACACACACACATACATGCACACCCACACATACATACACACCACACACACACACACACGTACACACACACACACACACACACACACACACACACACACACACACACACACACCTAGATGCTGTTTTGCCAACACTCTTTGATTGACAAAACATATTGTTGAGAGATGTGCGTAATCAATAATCCATGAAGATGGGGAATGTGCAATTTTGAAGTAAATATACAATTATCAAGAGGTGTGCACACATAGGAACTTGTCCTCCTCAAAAATCAGCACATTTCTTTTGCATTGTCAGAGGTAGTGTGAATCTTTTTTTTCTTTTTTACTTTTTGTAGTTGATATTTTTAGTGTCCATCTACTGAAGTTTTGCTGAATACTACATTCAACAAACCTGAAACTATTTTGTTCTCTTTCTGTGTGTGTTTGTGTATGTCTGTTTGTATGTGTATACCCCAGCACACTCTCTCACATGCACACACACTTAACTTATGTATTTTAACTCCACAGTTGTAATCAAATGGAGAAAGTGGAAGGTCAATATTGTTGAATGTAAATTTTGAATAAAAGGGATAGTGTTTTGCCAGAAATTACTGTCTCAGTGTCTTCACATTCTCCAGTAAAGCAATCATCTGGTCTCAGGATGTAACAAATGCACTTCCAAAAATGCAGGGTAATCTTCATTGCAAACAAATACTTATAATTGTGTGATACAGAGGAAAGGCAACATCCAATCATACAGACAATGAAAAAAAATAGCACTAACACTGTCAGTCATACCAAACAAAATCCAATCAAGAGGCTCATCCCTGATGACGGTTTATTATAGTGCCAATTTCTAAGCAGGAAGGTCACATATGACCCAGTATTTTACACCCTGCAGCCTGACCGTATCCAGATTGGTAGGATCAAGATCTCTTACACATGTAACAATAAGGAGAGAGCTTTCATGTCATGTGACATTTTTGTCGTTGTTGTTTTTTGAAAAGGTAAAATTAGTATTTAATGAGGGTCAATCTGTTCATTGTGCTTAACTTGCGCTAGCTCAGGTGTGCGATACCATGTGATTGGAATTAAAGGATTGACGTAAGAGAAGCTGAGGAGCAAGACCCAGCAAGTCATGGAGAAGAGTTACCCATGTGTCTTATTGGGCTTATCAGTGCTGCCTCACAGCTCTGAGTAGTGGGCTGCTTCTACTATTTATTTATTTATTTATTTATTTGACATTTGTCAACTGGGATAGTCCAACTGATCCAAAGGCCTTTTTCAGAGGAGACCAGGGGAGAAAACTCCACAGAAGAACAGTTAATTACATCAGTAAGATATGATGCAAGAATACATAAAAACGGTATGCAAGCAATATATATATATATATATATATATATATATATATATATATATATATATATATATAAAAACAGAAATAATATGCAGATCATACTGGCTGGTAGGATACTGAAGTAAAAGGCATTAAATCTATATGTAGACTTACAGAAATAACCTGGGATTGCACACAACAATCTAGCAGTGATTATTGGTTTCAACCATAGGTTCCAGAAGAAATGTTAATAATATTAGTTAGATAGTGAGCTGTGGAAGGATACCGTAGTAGAAAGTAAATTAGGGGAGCTGGGAAAGAGTACTGTTAATAGAAAGTAATTTTGGGGAGGAAAGCTCTAGAAGAATTGGTATACGGCATGTATGTAAGGTTAGAAGATCCTACTAGGACTGCTAGGACTAATCTTTTCATATAAGAAATTGAGAAAATTACTTCTGGATATGCATGCTGTCTGAAAATGAGTTAACATAATTACTTCAATTAAAGATGATAAAGCCTTCCAAGATGGCCTACAAATACGCATATCTGTTCAGTCTTGTAATGACTGCCTACCTGTGAAAGTATTGCAGGAAACCACAGAAGAAATTACATATTCTGTCACAGGTAAGCACTTAACCTCCTTACATTTAATTGCAGTAAATGTAGTATTCTGAGAACTGCATAAACTGTGGAACAAAAATAAACATCCAAATCATAATAAATAACATCATCATTAATAAATTAGAGAATAGTATCTGACTATTTAAATTTTGAACAGCATATAAAAATATGAATTCTGTAGCCACCTAGTTCAAAAAATAACCATTGGGATTTAGAAACATTTACATTGTATGGTGGCTGAATTTGTGTGGAGAGCTGCACACTAGATGAGTGATTATTAAAATGTTGTAAATGCTGAGAGTAAATCTGTGTAAACCATATAGCTGCATCATGAAAAACATACACTTTTCATGCAATAAAACACTACCTTCAGAGCTGTAAACTACAGTAAAATCAAATAGCTATGGAAAAGAGACCAAGAAAACATGTATGGGTTTTCCACTGCATTACTAAATATTTATATGCAAAATATTGGTCTCATTGACTAGACATGAAGGTGCACATCAGAAAAAACAAACAAAAAAAAAAAAAGTTTGTACTGAAGGTGGTATAAACCAAAAAATAACTACAACCCCCCCCACCAAAAAAGCACTTAAAGATGGAAGAAAAAAAACTCTTGAGAGAATTAGTGTAACCACACTTTGTTTTTTGCTTTTGTCCTCAAGGGACTTCTTCAGAATAAATTAAAACAATAAAATAAAAACCAGATAAAGCTGAATCTATTCAATCAAAATCATAAACTAATTAGACAAACATATTTAAAAGACAAACCAATTTAAAGTGATATGCTCATGAAAACTCAATCATAGTTCAATAATTTCAATTTTTGTCTTTTAAAAAACATTTGATATTAATAACATCATTAAGACCAGGTAAATTATCTGCTCCAAGCTTAAGCTGCCACAGCATTTCTTTCTTTTCTAATTTTTTCTTAACCCTCCCCCCCATCTAAAGGAATGGAATTTATAATAGTAAAAAGAAATTTCTTGAATGTTGGACATACCTGGGAATGTTTATAAAGGGCATTTGTTTATTTTCTAACTTTTATTGCCTAAAGGTGTTCTTTTATTCTTACCTCTAAACTCCTGCCTACATAATAGGTTTTGCAACTGAAACATAAACTAAAATACACTACATCTTTAGACTTACAATTAAAAACCCCAGGAATCAAGATAGTACAATCAAAATGATCTAAACTTAAAAAAGGTCCTTCTGAAATATATCTACAAACAGAGCCGTCCCCACATTTATACATACCTTTTTCTTTGTTTACATTGAAGAGGTGTATTACTATCATATTATTATTGTTCTGTTATAATGTCTTTAAATTGTAATTATTTTGTATATAAATGTAGGACTAGGGCCAGTGCATGAAATCAACCCAGAATTCCCCTTCAAAACCTTCCAGTTATTTATAATAATAGATCTAATACAATTGCTGTTAACATTCATATCTAAACAACAACTAATACCTTTTTTGTCGTTATTACTTCCAGATTTAACCAAGGGTTTTGATAAAATGGAGAGGGATATAGGCTCCCTTTTGTCCTTAACTTCTTTTGCCCTAACCATCAAAAAACATTGGTCATAACCCCCATTCAAAAATAAGGAAATAATAAATGACAATTCTTTCTAAAACTCATCATCTGTAGTTAGTCTAGAAGCCTTTATAAATTGACCCTTAGGTATATTATTTTATATTAAAACATGGGTGATAGCTTCTAAAACATAAATAATTATTCCTAAAAATATCTTTCCTGTATATCTTACAATCCACATTACCTTTAACATGATTCCATATTAATTGTATATCAAGAACGCATTTACTTTCAACCCACATTGCCCTAAAGTAAATTTCAGAAAACTCAAACAAGTATTCAGAATTCTAACAAAATTAAGAGCGTCATGTTATGTACCTTCTAAAATAAAAAAAAAATAAATCATCCATAAAACAAGTGAAATATACAGTTTTAAATTCAGAAAGAAGGGAACCATGGTTTCATGTTTCCACTAACCCATTACCAAGTTTGCATAAGCAGGGGCAGCTGCACTCATGGCAACTCCATTAATCTGTTTAGAAACATTGTCATTAAACATAAAATAATTATCTAATAAAATCTTAATAAGCATACAACAAAAACTTATTTCAGATTTAGTCAATCTAGAAAAAGCATTTAAGTAACTTTTAATATACTCAACACCCAAATTGTGTGGAGTACATGTAAAAATGGAGCAAACATCCACAGCTAAAAAAATGTTTATCTTTAGAAAATGTACAACTAGAAAAAATCTTCTAAGTGTTTCCAAAATCTCCCAGGAATCCTTGATATAAGAAGGTAATTTTTGGATAATAGGGTTAAGTACAGAGTCAACCACTAGGAAGATCCCCTCAGTAACATAGCCTGGAGCAGAAACAATAGGCTAAAAAGGTGGATTATGAACATCCTTGTGTATTTTGGGTATCCCAAACAGGATACCCAACAAAGGTTTTTCAATAACCAAAAAAAAATATATAAATATGCATCAATGGAGCCATCCATTAAACTCTCATACAAAAAACTGTGCATATATTTATAACACATAGGAACATCTCTCACAGAAACTTTAAGATACTATTCAGTATTAGACATTTTCTCCATTTGTTCAATATATTTTGTTTTGTCCATAATAACAAGGCCTCCGCCCTTATTGGCCTTTATAAATCTGATATCTTACATATTGTGTAACTCCCTAAGAGCAACCATTTCATCTTTATTAAGACTGAAAATTTTAACTTTTCACTTCTTACTTAAAACATTTCTAATATCATTCTCACAGAGTTTTTCACATACATTGAGTATTCAAAAGAGCAGGGTTGTATGCAGATGGTTTAAGAAAAGTCTTTTCTAAAATGTTAATGTCTTTCAATATAAAACTATGATTTAACTTGCGAGTATATTCTCTTAAATACAGTAAAGTTCTACTAAGCTCTGTCCTTCTTGTAGGCATGAAATTAAGTCATCATTCTAGCACTTTTAATTGCATAGGGGTAAGTGTTTTACTAGACAAATTAAATATCTTAATACAGTACCTTAGTCGTTTAGAGAATCTGTTTCTTTCTCCATCTCATAACCACCCCATAATTGCTGTTGCTGCCATTGTTTCTTGTAAATCCACATCTCTTCAAGCAGAGCACCTCTTTGTCCCTCTTCAAAAGGAACCTTGATGATTGGATGGGAGATAGGAAATTCACCCCGGGGATCACATCAGTCTCCCTGCTAGATAGGGGTCCAGGGAAGTAAATATTGTATGAAGAATGGCGGGGATCACATCAGTCTCCCTGCTAGATAGGGGTCCAGGGAAGTAAATATTGTATGAAGAAATAGCCAGGTAATTGTTTTGGCTAGGCTTGTATAGGCCCTAGGGCCAATAGCCTAGTACAAACCTATGAACCTATGATGAAATTCCTTGGGCCTGGCTCCTAAATAGACCCCTTCATTATTTCACTCATTCAGGGACTAAAGTGGTAACTCTAAAATCTCACTCGAGTTACTTCCTGTTGCCATCCGATTCACTTGTCCAGTGTCACTTCCCCCAGGAAAAAAACTCAGCTCCATTCTGATTGGCTGAAGTGCTTCCTCATTGGATCCTTGTCTCCTTATTGATGGGATTTATAGAAGTTTCATTCCTTAAGGTAGCAGAACCTAAATTCCCAGGTATGTCCAATGTTCAAGAAAATTCTTTGTGTTTTATAGAGTCTATTCCTTTAGATAGGAGAGATTTTAAGAATAAATTAGAAGAGAAAGAAATGCTGTGGCAGCTTAAGCTTGGAACAGATAAGTTACCTGGTCTTAATGATGTTATCAATATTAAATGTTTTTTTAAAAGACTGAAATTATTGAAATATGATTGAGTTTTTGTGAGCGTATCACTTTAAATTGGTTTGTCTTTTAAATATGTTTAGTTATCAAATTAGTTTATGATTTTGATTGGATAGATTCAGCTTTATATGGTTCTTGTTTTAATGTTTTAATTGATTCTGAAGAAGTCCCTTGAGGATGAAAGTGGAAAATAAAATGTGGTTACGCTAATTCTCTCAGATTTTATTTCTTGCATCTTTAAGTGCTTTTTTTGGTGTTTTTTGTTATGAAAGTGCACATTGTTGCCCTTTGTGCTGTTGAGTCATCAGTCTCCATCTAACATACTGTGCTACCATGACACAGAAAATATGGACTTCAACTGTGTGAACTATGGCACCACTCAGAAGCTGAGTGAGTTGTGTCACCGTCAGATGCAGGCCATGGGTATTGTGGAGTACTCATTCCTGTGGATGAAACTTTTAGTGTGGCTTTGAGAATCTTAGCAACAGGAACCTTTCAGTGACCAACAACCGACACCGTGAAAGTAACCACTGCAACTGTATCAAGAATACTATACTAATTACTCAATGCTATGCTACAGCATGTGAATGTGCATATGGGGTTCCTGCACCACAGAAACAAGTAACACCATGTGAACATTTTATGATATTGACAGTTTATCTAAGGTACTGTGAGCCATTGACTGCACCCACGTTGTCATCATTGCCACACATTGGAAGCACTGAGAATGAAACACAAACAATAAGGTTTTAAACAACATCAGTTAGCAGGTTGTCTGTTAAACACAGAGTATAAATGCACTGTGTCACCAGGCCGCCCAGACAGTGTCCACAATTCTCACATCTGGCACATAAGTGACATATTTCAGCGTTTATGCAGAGTGATTTTTCCCAGGGCAGTCTTATTAATGATGCCAGATATATCTTTGCACCATGGCTAATGACACTGATTAAAAACCTAAATACCATGGCAGAGAATACATACAACACCATCATGTCACAGAAATGAATCATTGTTAAACATCTGTCCAGGCCGTTGATGACTTTCTTCCACTGTCTGGTTGCCTATGGTGTGGCACTGCAGTCTGACCCTGAAGCAAGCAGTAAAATCTTTGTACTGTGTGCAGCATTGCAGAGCATGTTACTCTGCAAACAAATAAAACATGAGAGGGACATTCAGGAGGAGGAGCAAGTCTGGGAGATAGCAGTGGAGGATGTACTTGATGAGCAGCCTGTGGATGAGGAGTCTGACTATGCAAGGCAAAGGCAGGAACAGTGTGCTATGGCACTGTCTATATGGCAGGATCTCATTCATAACTATGGTCCAGAATAACATTAAAAGTTATGCATGGAGTACTGCAACCCCACATGCATCAGACACGGGCTACTGAGGGCAGGGAAAAATCGTTATCATGTGCCATGAGTTGGCAGGGCCACAGAGACAAGTGACAACAATGACGTGTGTGTGTGTGTGTGTGTGTGTGTGTGTGTGTGTGTGTGTGTGTGTGTGTGTGTGTGTGTGTGTGTGTGTGTGTGTGTGTATGTGTGTGTGTGTGTGATGGTGTGTGTACACAATAATTATTTGGAATGTATGAGCCAAGTATGGGTAAGTGTGGAGTGCCGAGTAGACTGTGTCAGAATGGATGTTGTGTCTAGTGTGCTGTGCATGAATGGTTGTGTGTGATACAGATGCATATGCATGAGAGTACAAAGACACAGCTCTAGCAGTTAATGCAATGCTGTGATGAGATCAGATGGACAGATTCAAGGTATTTTCAGGAGAGCTATGCAGCAATTGTGGGGGTCTCCAACTGCAGTGGTACCTTCTCCCAGCAAGATTACAGTCATGATCTACATCACACACAGAGAAGGGAGTTCTCTGTGACCATGAACATCAGGAAGCCATATGCTTGGTCTCAGTATAAACACTCCATCTATAACTACTTCCTTGACATACCACATTGCCTTCAACACTGGATGCTGGTGCAATGCTTCCTAGACCATGACTTCATCTCCTGTGTTGAGGTTACCCACAGACTGAGGTGGACCAGCAGTGGCAAGACTAACAATACTGAGCAGCTACAAAGAGACATCTACAGTGTAAAGACACCCTATGCTACCACCCCAAAATGCTGGACAGATGGCTATGGACTTCATTTGGGTTATCATGCAGGCCATGTATTAATACTACCAGCTTAGCTCTCTCTGCATTGGTCTTTGTCTGTCTTTGAATAATTGCCTTAGAGAAACATAGATCAGGATGGGTGTGGTTCACTCTGCATGGCTGGACACAGTTATGATGTCCTCTGAGGTCCTCCTCACACTTACTGGAGGTAGGAAAAACCAAACTCTGCCACTGGGGATGAGGCCATTTCCTTGACTGATGTGTTGGCCCCATCCTGTCCTAAGAGATTGTCATTTGCCTGAGCAGTGGATTGCTCATGCAAAAGGGATGTAAATATAGCCATCATATTATCTAATTCTACAACTGACACTGAAAGTCTGCACAGTAACATCATCATCATCAGAGCCAGACAGTTCACAAACTTCAGGCATGCCTATTCCCATGGTGGAAAACCCTGATAAAGCAGCACCCATGAAAATGCATCACCAGATTATGTCTACAAATGATACCTTTACCAACACCCATAACTCAGTAAAAGAATTATTATATGACAGAGTACTATAGATAAAAACACATAGCTAACATACCTTGCACCGACTGGCATTATGCATATACACCTAATGTTCCTGCAAAAACAAAGAAGCAATGATGATTATTTGTATGACAATGAGTCAGACAGGTAGTGTGGACCACATGCTAAGACAACCCCACCTCAGACATCATCAATGGTTATTCAAGAGGCCATGTGCAATTTATCAACAAGGTCCAGAACTCCACCATGGATTCCTGAGATGTCTGAATCCCAAGAATGAGATGCTAAGAACTCCACCATTTCTGTCACTGCTGTCTCTGTCATTGGACCCCCACATGCAGTCCTCCACTATTGTATCAGGCGGGCTGACTTATTTCATGCCTAAGCAATCATGTCAATGAACATTTTACAGACCAGTCATAAGTACAATTTTGACCAGTGTCAACAAGGATAAAGACCAATACACAAGTGCACATAAGACCAAGTCAGACGTCCCATGTAGGAGCATCCATCGATCATGATAATAGAGGTCCGGGAATAACTTTTCCTTTTTGGTCATTTTCAGGCATGACAACCTGAAACGGCAAACACATGCATGTATAAGCTGATCACAGGACATACTTGTTGTACCCCTACTTAGCAATGTATGAACATGGTCAGTGGAGTCCAGACCTCTATTATGTGATAAAAATGATGAAGGTCTTCCAAGTGAGTAGGCATTATATATGTATGATGGTTGTAGGTATGTTGTGTTTGTAAAGATTGCACTAAAACAGAGTAAGAATTCCCATTGTCCTGCGTGGAAAGTCTTCCTGAAAATGTAGTTATTAGGGACAGCTTATGTCATGCATATGACCATGGGCTACAGTGGGAAACATGTGACCTCCATGTAAATTACAAAGGATAACGCTTGTTGTAAAATGCATCATGTTACGCCACAAAATTGTGGATGTGCAACAGGCCCAACAGCGAATTTTACTGGTATAAATTGTGCTTGTGAAGAGCAGTATACTTACCTTTCCCAGTAGCAATGTATATGTCTGCTGTGAGTAGTGTGTAAGCTGGCCAAATATAGACTTTGGCCCATGCCTGGACATCTTTCAAGAAGTAAAGGCAATTTCCTGCAATGATCCAAATAGGTTCCTCTATATGTTTATGTCTGGAGCCCCTTCCTTCCAACAGAGCAATCATAATGTGGATATATGGTGCCATGGTACACCTGTAGGATGAGAATTGCCAAATGTGTTACAGAGGCCTTAACATAACTGCCTCCAGTAATTACCCTGAAGCAGATAAGACAGGCATGTCTGCTGCAAAACAAAGTGAATTACAAACACACCAGTATACTTTAACAATGTTTCTGGAGGTTTCCCCACTCTTCAACTTCTGTTTCATATACTCACATCCACATCTGAAGCCCATAATAGTCAGTCATTGGAGAAGGTTTACTGAAATACCAGTCATGTGTTCATACCATGTAGGGACTGAGAATTAGGTCCACTGCGTGTGCATCTTTGTGATGTGGATGGTTAATAGGTCAGCACCCTCATGAGGCAACCCAGTTGATAGATGTACGCCTTCCTTACCTTGCAGTGTAGGACAGCATCTAATGCAGCATATCAGCATTAGTAAGCATTAAACAGAACACCTCTCAAGATTTGCATATCAACAGTGAGTGGGACAAATGCAGTCCCCAACAAAATGCAAAAGAAAACAAACCTTGCGGTTTTGTAGACCTTCACATTTTTCATGCTAGTATCTTTCCAATAGTTTGCTGTAAGGAAAATGTTTTCCATGCATGGAGCAGTGTATTAGCTGTTACTGTCTTCCTCTCACAGTTTTGAGGCTCTTAACACTGAACTTATGCTAATAATCATATTTAGAGTGAGAGTTCCTGGATTGCACTTTTCTTTGATTATGCAATTCACTTATGATGTGCTAAGGAGCTCCTTCTGCCTTGTGCACTCTCATAGGTTCATAGGTATGTACTAGGCTAATGGCCCTGGAGCCTTTACAAGCCTAGCCCATAGGATTACCCTGGCATCATGCCGCCTGACATTAGTTCCCAGTGCTTCTATCAAATAGAGCCACTGGAGTGATTCCCGGGGTGAACTTTCTATTTCCCATCCACTCATCAAGATTTCTCTTGAAGAGGGCCAGTGAGGTGCTCTGCTTGACATGCACAGGAAGTCTACTGCAGAGCATGGGCAGCCTCTGGGTTATGAACCTGTCCCTCCAGCATGTTCTGTTGATAGTGGGTAATGAGACTGAAGTCTCTGGAGCATGTGGTGTGGAGGAATTTGGATTTCTTTAGATGTAGCATTTCTAATAGAGCTGTGTCAGACATGGCTTTGTAAGTCAAGCAGAAATCGCCTCTTAGTAGACGATATGAGACAGAGAATAGCTGGAGTTTTTTGAGTCTGTTCATGTTGGACATGTGTTTAAGGCCTAGAATCCTCTAAGGTACTCTCATGAGTATCCGTGGTGTGCATTGCTCATTTGCAAACTGGTCAATGACCCTGGTGGATATATATACACTAAAGTGCAGTAAATGTAAAATACATAGGCATTGTACAGCTGGTAGTCATTACATGCCATGTGTTGGACATCCCATTCCATGTGGTAGTCATTACATGCCATCTGGTAGAATTTACATTCCAGGTGGTAGTCATTACATGTTGTGTGGTAGACATCACATGTCATTAAACACATGCAAACACCATCATGACATGCCATACACTGGCCGCTTTAATGAGGTGCCTACAGTTGTGCATCATTTGCTGACGGCAGTGACAATAAACATGCCCAGTGAGAGTGCTAACATTTTTCTTTTGATCGTGGTCTGTTACATGGCCATGGATCCCAAAGGCACTGAGGGTAGTGTAGATCAGAGTGTCTATTGCACCTTTAAGAGCTATTCCATTCTATGGGCACGTGCATATAAGTACTGAGCATGTACAAGCAAGAGTGCCATTTTGAATAAGCAGCAGAGGTGAAACGTGTGTAGTTAGTCAGTTAGTTATTAGCTTGTTTCCATCTTGATGTGTTTGAGTGTACCAAACTATATAAATAAGCACCTAGCCTCATCATCTTATTTGAATAGACAAGGCGAGCAGCATGGTGTCAGAATGGGATCCGAGCTAAACCTTCTTCAAGACCATGAGGCACACAGCCACAATGGGAGGAATTTACAGAAGTGAATCATCCAAAGCTCAAATGACTCGCAAACAGATCAGAAAGACAAAAACAGGTACGAAAACTGATTTAAATGACTTTTTACTTAACAAATATAAAATGAAGCATCCAAAATGTTTAGAATGACTTTCTAATTAAACAAAAGGTTTGAAACTATGATATATTGATAAAAATACTCGGAATGCTTGCAAAAGTGCTTGAAATATCTTCTGAATTGCAAAAAATGTATAAAAAAGAGAAAACAACTATATTTTTTCACTATGTGCTTCTTTTTCATCTTAGCTAAAGCTATTTGAGATATCTGTGGTGTGTGAAGTGTTTACAAGTGTTTGCAGTATTACAGTACATTTATTTTGCAAAATAGTCATTTCAAAGGAACTGTTGTGCAGTTTAATATTTTTTCAAGTACCTAGAATATGTGTATGTATGCATTTGAACATAATTACAAGAGCATTTTGTTGGCATGGCAGAGGGAATCATCCTGATGTGTTTATGTGTAATAATCTACTTAAACAAGAACCCAGCCTCATCGTCTTATTTGAATACACAAGTTGAGTGACAGGTAGCAGGGCTCCCATTTCAGTACTTTATGTACAGAAATTATCAGGAGAATCTGCTTGCAGAATCTTATAATGTCCCCAGTATAAAAAAGGATCCATCCTGACCAGTGTGGTGACTATTAGTACTGTCATTAGCCACTCTGGCATGCAGTGAGGGATGCAGTATAGTCACCTGAGTAGGCACTTTTTTAACCTTCTTAGCTAATGCATAGAAGAAGTCAAATAGAGAGTGCTGCTGATATGTGTAAGTACACAGGGCTGATCACCACCCTATTATTTCCCATATAGTTAATCAAGCACTTTATAATAATGTGTAGTGCAATTCTTGTTCTTGATTTTTTATCTAAGCTTAGAAGCAGCCAGCAGAGAATCAGCTCCTGGAATTTATGAGAATGAAGTGTCAATCTAGATGAATAAGAGCATATGATTGCTATCATCTTATAGTTTACTTTAATATATATATATATATATATATATATATATCTATATATCTACATATATATATATATATATATATATGGAATCCGTAAAGATGCTCAATTGCATCTTTCACCGAATCCCCAATTTGGTGAGCATACTTGTGCAAAAGTGCTATTCACCGAAGCAGCACTTTCGCATAAGTATGCTTGTTGTTCCAGTTGTACTACGGTGGGGTAAGGGAAAATTCCCTTTCCCCCACTGTAGTGCGACCTCGGAGTGAGAATATTAAAGTGGGGGGGGTGGGAGGCACACCCCCCACATAGGGGGTGCAGGGGGGCTTACTTCCTTGCATTCAAGTAGATTCTGTTTTTTTTATTTTTTTTAACATACTTTAATATTTTCGATGAAAGTGCTTTCATTAAAGTGTGTTCGGTGGTAATGGATTCAGGCTTTTGAACTTTCGTTCAGAAGTCCTAGATATATATATATCTATATATATAAATATATATATATATATATATATATATATATATATATATATATATATATATATATATATATATATATATATATATATATATATATGCAAGGAACATTGAATTAGCCAGTAGTAAAGTATGTAGAGCTTTCTGTAGCACATCTACATAATTGTCCTATGCACTGGCAGTAAAAACCTTTATAAATTATATATATATATATATATATATATATATATATATATATATACACACACACACACACACACACACACACATACACCTCAAAGCGTACACACACACACACACACACACAAACACACATGCACACACACGGATCTATGTATCTATTTCAGTTGATCGAGTTTGAAGCTTGAAATTCTCATCGGTGAGACAATTATGAAAATTCAAGTCTTAAAAAAAAACACAGACATGTGATTGAGTTTTCAAGACTTGAAATTCATATCGGTAAGACAATATGTTCAAATTTCTGAAAATCTGAGCATTAAAAAAAACGCACACTCCCTGCTAATTATATATACTCAGAAATTCAATCATATCATCTCAGGGATATGAATTTTGAGTTTCTGAAAACTCAGTCAACTGATAGGGATACACACACATACACTCACACACACACACACACACACACACACACACACACACACACACACACACACACACACACACACACACACACACACACACACACACTGCCTTCAACCCCACAAGCATCCACTTCATGTTCAAGGGCTACTCACATTCCTTATTTCTATAGTGATGCTTTGCTATGGACATCACAACCACTGTCAAATGGTGTGAATGCTTGCACAATTATGCATTGCAGACTCTGACACAGACAAGGAGGACGTACAATGAGGGGAATGAAGCTCGGCATTTCATTTACGCATGAAGGCACTAGCTTCATCTGGCATATCTCTAGCATTTTTGCTTTGACACTGTCGTGTTCCCCTGGTGAACGGCAACCTTTGTTATAGTGGTTGCCAAGCACATTCTGACAGCTGACTGTATTCTCAACAAGTGGTTGCCTGCCTTTGGTAGACATCACCAGCACTATGTGCATGTTGTTCTAGATATATAATAACACTTTTCCAATCCACATGGCAGGTCTTGCTACTTATCACATTCAGTATACACACAGGAACATACCTGCATTCATTCTTCATGGCCTATTATGTACAACATCATCATCTTGATGGTTTATCCCCTGCCCTGCCAACCTTGTGCAGGGATACATTCTCACTGCTGTCTTATTGGCTCATAGCTTCATAGATAAGTGCTAGGCTATATGAGAACAAAGTCCAGAAGCACAAAAGCAATCAAGCGGACAGCCGGTGATGTATAAAAATGAAAATAATTTTATTTGGTAATCGCTTTCGGCTGCGTAATTCCGGCCTTCTTCAGACAACTTCAAATTCTAAAATGCATCTATTTATGGCATACATTTAATCACTAATTGATTAATTATGTTAAAAAAACGCCAAAGGTGGCTGATTACTATAATATGTACATTTCAAAAGTTATGACAACTGTCAAAATTCATTGCATATTTTGTATATGTATGAATGCAATACAAAAATTTTTTAATTAATATGAATTATTATGAAATAAATAAATAAATTAATATAGAATGAAATGTATATTATGTACGTATATAAATATGTACAAAAATATATAAAAAAAACACTGCTTGAACTATTATCTATTTATAGCCTTTAATTTTAAAATACTAGCAATGGAAATGGAATCATTGAGTCCAGGCTTTTGGGTGGCATTTAGATATACCTGCCACCAGTATTCTTTTGACTCTAATATGATTTTCCAAGAACCTCTTCTAGGTGATGGTAATACTTGCTCCAACACAATAAATTTAAATTTATGCCCAGGATGTTGTGCTATGTGTCTATATAGAGCATTATTGTATGATAACCTATTGATATCATATCTATGTTCATAAATACATTGTTTTAATTTACGTTCAGTTTTTCCTATATAATAGGCTGAACAATGTCAGCATAATGAAGCGTATACCACCCCCGAAGTATTGCAATTATATTTTCCTTTTATTTTTATCAAGAAACCATTGATAATTATTTCCTCAATTTCCATAATATCTGAACAATAATTGCACATATTGCACTTTTTCATCATACCTCTTGTGTTACTCATTCCATTGAATACTGTGTTACACCAATCCTTTAAATTTATGTCTCTTTTATAGACAATGGAGGGGTGTGCACCTAATATTGTAACTAATTCCAAATCCCTCTTGATGATATTCCAATTTTTCATCACTAAATTTTTAATACTTTCAGAATCTTGTGTGAAAGTGGTTATAAAAAGTACATTACTACTATTAAAATCATATTATACAATGCCTCCTCTAAAACGTGCACGCTGATTGGCCAGCCCAACCAGCGTGCCCGTTGTAAATCCCTCAATATACTAACGGAAAAAGGTCCGGTCGCCCGGACTTTTTCCGTTAGTATAAAACACTGCCTCGCTATGTTAAAAGAGTTTAACATAGCGACACAGGTTTAAAAAAAGCAATGCAGATCTCCGTTGCTTTTTTTAAAGCTGTCTCGCTATGTTAAACTCCATTAACATAGCGACACAGTGTGTAAAAAGCAATGGAGATCTTGCGATCTCCGTTCCTTTTTTTTTTAACCTGTCTCGCTATGTTAAATGAGTTTAACATAGCGAGACAGCTTTAAAATAAGCAACGGAGATCTCCGTTGCTTATTTTAAAGCTGTCTCGCTATGTTAAACCCATTTAACATAGCGAAAAAAGCAACGGAGATCTTGCGTTCTCCGTTGCTTTTGCCACAACTCTGATGTACTGCGAGGCATGCGCAGTACATCAGAACTGCCACGGAACACCAGACAGCTGTGGAAGGGCAGCAAAGAGGCATTATACAATGCCATTATTTAAGAAAAGTAATTATTTCTTTTCTTAAATAATGTCATTAGATAATAGCAATAACCACTTCTGGGTGTGGGTAATGCTGGATTTACCCACGGTTGTCTTTGTTTGGTCCCTCGGGCTTCACCCTCGGGACCAAACCACGCCAACCGTGGGTAAATCCAGCATTACCCACACCCAGGCGTGGGTTATTGCTATATTCACAACCCTCATTTTTATTCAAAACATTCTCATTCAATGATACTATTTGCTGTTCCATATTTTGTTTTTCCAAGAATTGCATATTGAAACTATCAAAGTCCCTTAATAATGGTCTATAAAAAACATTTTTTTCTTTTTGTTAACACTTCATTAAATATGACATCAATACATTGCTTAGGGTATCCCCTATTTAGAAATAATTTCATAATGAATTGACATTCTTCCACAAATTCATCAAAATATGAAACCATACTCGAAACCAAACTCGAAACCAGCTCGAACCAGCTGCCCTTTTATAACTGCTTTTTTGACATGTTGTGGATGGTTGCTACCAAAGTGCAAAAATGTATTTGAATATGTTTTTTTACGAAATATATTAGCCTTGAATTGATTGTGTATTACGTCTTTTGATAAAAGAATATCCAAGTATGAAATAGTATCCACTCCTATTTCATGAGTAAAAGTCAAAAACTCAGTGGTAACATTAATATATGAAATAAACTGATCTATCTGTTTCAATGGACCATCCCAAATAAAAAACAGATCATCCAAAAACCGACTATACAATTTGATGTATTGCATAAATTCGGATTGAAACACGAATCTATATTCCCACATTGCCATGATGACATTTGCATATAATGTTCCTACGGGGGAGCCAATTGCAACTCCCTTAATTTGCTTAAAGTAATGCCCATCATGATAAATATAATTATTTGTTAATACCAACTCTAGTAAATCTGTTAACACAATCAATTCATCTTGAGTGGTTGGAATAATTAATATCAACAAAAAAATCCGCAAACCAAATTAAACCTAACTGTTGTGGTATACAAGTAAACAAGTCTTTTATGTCCACTGTGATAAAAAAGACATGCTGCACATTACTAATAGTTAGATTATTAATCTTGGTAAGGAAATCCCTGGAATCACGACATATATAATTTAAACTTGCCATTTTTTCTTTTAGCCTCATATCAATATATTTGGCTATAAAATATGTCTTCGAACCACTAGCATCTACAATAGTTCGCAATGGTGGATTCTGCAAATCTTTGTGCAACTTTGGTGTGCCAAAAATAATAGGAATCCTGGGATTTTTTACTTGCATATATTTGTAAGCTTCATTCGTTAACTGTCCCTGCCATAACATGTCCTCCAATAATCTATTCTGCCATAGGAAATGTTTATTTCATTGACTGAAGCTTCAGTATATGCATCCTCATATAATATATTCGTTAATTGCTGATTGTAATCAATAGTATTCATTATGACAAGCCCACCCCCCTTATCAGGTTGCACGATACGAATTTCACCTTTCAATTTTAGCTCATTCAAAACCTCATACTGAGCTTTTGTGAAATTACTGTGAACTTGACTAGAATGTCGTTGTAATTCATATCTGAAATCTAGTTCACACATTTCCTCAAACAACTTAATTTTAGGATGAAAAGGGGGGTTGAACAAACGTGGTACATACATAGGATTATTTTTAACATCAATTGACTGTTGAAATACTGTTTTTAAATTCATTTTCCTTGTGAAAAGTTTTAGTACGGTAACTAAATCTGTTATTTTCGCTCTTCTTCTTGGTACAAACGTTAAGTCTTTACTGAAAATGTCCGCATGTGTAGTAGTAAGAGGAACTTGACTATAGTTATAAATATGATAGTCACCCGCAGTATTAGAAATTAGTTGATAATTATTATTAAATTAATAATTATCCAAACTTACTGCCTCTAACTGTAGTTGTCCTTCAAAGTAATCCTTTGTCTCCTCCATGTACGCAAATTGCTGGCCCTCAGTTTGTACCTTTCTTTGTTGCGAAGACGCTCCGAATGACGGAGACTGCCATCCTCTAAAGGGAAATGTTGTTCAGTATTGGCGTTGTCATTTTGTTGTACTTGTATGCCATTATTCCCCACAGGAACAGTAGTTGTATTTCCTACGTCATTACGCCGTTGCCCTCGCGATGGTTTGGGATAGGTGTGCCCCTTGGAATAGTCTGTTCTATCCCTTTCCAACTTCTTAGTTTTTCTTTCACTCACAATCTTACTATAATTGTCAATTTGCTTGAATACTTCAAAATATTGATTTTGACAAGCACTGGATACTGTTTCTTGTTTTATTTTAAGATCTAAAGTTTGAATTTCAGTATTTAAAACCTCCATTTGTGTTGCATTGTGCTTGATTAATACTTGCAAAAACTCACACCCCTGTCGATCAAATAATTGTAGTAGCTCTTTATGCAAAGCAGTATTTTCTATTAATTCCGTAGGATATTTCCAATATCTGAGACCCTTCGGTACTTGCTGTCTTTTAACACATTCATTGAAATAAGTGTTTTCGTGCAACAACCTGTGTATTGCCATGCCTTGTCATGAAATTCATCTACCATTGTTTGAAAATATGTCGTATGCACATTTGTCACTGCTGTATTATTACCCAATTGATTTAACCAATGTTGTAATTGCATACCATTGTCTGGGGTGTCATCATTAAACACATTGTCCCATTCTTGTAATTGGAACTGACCTGAAGGTATACTGTCTGTACTATTAGACGTATCCAATCTGTTATTTCTGAAATCCAGTAATCTGATAGTGTTGTTATCTGAAAGTTGCTGTATTAATTGAGTAAGAGTCAACACTGATTCCTGTAAGGTGTTGAATTCAGCTCTTGTAACCATCATGTCCACATCTTGCGTGCTACCAGAAGCCATACTTGAAACTATACCAAAACCACAAACTGCAAACAAAGTCCAGAAGCACAAAAGCAATCAAGCGGACAGCCGGTGATGTATAAAAATGAAAATAATTTTATTTGGTAAGCGCTTTCGGCTGCGTAATTCCAGCCTTCTTCAGACAACTTCAAATTCTAAAATGCATCTATTTATAGCATAAATTTAATCACTGATTAATTACGTTAAAAAAACGCCAAAAATGGCTGATTACTATAATATGTACATTTCAAAAGTTATGACAACTGTCAAAATTCATTGCATATTTTGTATATGTATGAATGCAATACAAAAAATCTTTAATTAATATGAATTATTATGAAATAAATAAATAAATTAATATAGAATGAAATGTATATTATGTACGTATATAAATATGTAAAAAAAATATTAAAAAAACACTGCTTAAACTATTATCTATTTATAGCCTTTAATTTTAAAATACTAGCAATGGAAATGGAATCATTGAGTCCAGGCTTTTGGGTGGCATTTAGATATACCTGCCACCAGTATTCTTTTGACTCTAATATGATTTTCCAAGAACCTCTTCTAGGTGATGGTAATACTTGCTCCAACACAATAAATTTAAATTTATGCCCAGGATGTTGTGCTATGTGTCTATATAGAGCATTATTGTATGATAACCTATTGATATCATATCTATGTTCATAAATACGTTGTTTTAATTTATGTTCAGCTTTTCCTATATAATAGGCTGAACAATGTGAGCATAATGCAGCGTAATCCACCCCCGAAGTATTGCAATTATATTTTCCTTTTATTTTTATCAAGATACCTTTGATAATTATTTCCACAATTTCCATAATATCTCCTCTTATTTATCTTCAGTGTCACCTTCTGTAGTATCCATTTTGGCCCACTAGGTGGCAGTATATTCTACCTCCTATCCCTACTCGCTCCCCATAATCTAGTAGTCTTATTTCTCTGTATCCCACCCCCAATAGTCTACTAGTCCTTTCTCACTGTATTCCTCCTCTTATATTCTCTCGGACTATTCTCAGCCACCCTCTTTCCCCTCTCCACCCTTGCTCTGCTCATAGTCAACACCTTTCACTCTCACTGCTACCTTTACTATTAATGGCTTCTTAATTTCCCCCGGCACTGTCCTCTCTTTTTACCTTCCTGCTTTTCTAGCTGCTACTTACCTCCTCATCTGTCTATCTCCTACTAAACAGTGCTTACTGATTGTCTCTGCTGAATCCTCCACTACTTGCTGTAGCCCACTCCGTTCGTCCTGCGGGCTCACTCTGCTCCCCTACCCTACCCCCAAATTCCACCCACCCCCAACACCTCTACCCTTATTCCCCTAAACCACACCCACTACCAGTCTACACCAATCATTTTCCCAATACCTGTGACACACCCACTCCCCATCCCACCATAATTGACACTCATTCTCCTCCCCAAGACTATCTCAACTAGCCAATAAGCTCCACTTTCTCTTTAACCCACTCCAAAACCACACCCCCTCCTAACATAAATTACTCTCTTTCCCTTCCCTACTATTTAACTACTTGCCAATTCCTATATACATGTTTCCCCTCTTACACCCATAAATAACTCATCAACAACACTACACCTGTAAGTAAACCCATTTCATCATGCTCGCAAAACTCTCATTCATCCCCTTTCTATTACTACTACTTCTTAATTTATCCTATCTTTTCTACCTCACCCAACCTACTAACTCCTACCACTCACAATCCTTCCATCTAGCCAACCATCTTAATACCCCTCTCTCATACTCACACACACCCATTTCTCCCCATCTATATCCTTTAAAAAACCTCCTACTCTTTCAGTACAAACTTATCACTTCTCTAAATCACTCTACCCCCATAATACCTAATAAATCCTTCAGAATTACACTACAACCCAATATATTCACTAAACTGTCCAATTACCTATCCAACCCAATCCTACATCTGATAACCACTTTATTATCAGGTGATATCCATCCCAACCCAGGCCCCCTTACCTCATCCACTACAGACAAGTCCATATTACTTGCTTCTTTAAACTCCCAAAGTATAGTAAACAAAGTCCCTAACCTCCATGCTTGGCTAATACATAATAAACCAGACATCCTTTCCATCTCTGAAACATGGTTAAAACCCCATATAAAAGATTCTGAAATAACTCCACCAAACTATTCTATCATTAGAAAAGACAGGTCCCATAAAAAAGGTGGATGAGTAGCCCTCCTATACTCATCCTCCTTAACAGTTACTTCCTATAATAAACCTACACCACACTTTAACAACGCTGATCTACTCCTCACACTACTGCAAATTAACAAACACAAACACATATGTATAGCCTTCCTCTACATCCCTCCAGGAGATAATATTTCTACTCTAGAAGATATCTTCTCCTGGCTCTCTAACAACATTAGCAATGAAACAATAATCTTAGGAGACATGAATATTAACTGGGCCTCCATTCAGTCTTCTACAAACCCTCTTAACACCAACCTCTAAAATTTTACACAGCTAATAATCTCTGTAACACGCCCATCAAAAAACCTCACTAGTGGCAGTATTCTAGATTGGATTCTAGTCTATCATGCACATTATTTCTCCAACAGTGGTACTCTTCCTGATCCCCTCAGTGACCACATACCCATTTTCACTCATGGAATCCCCCAACTTCTACAATGCACCCATAACTATATTACTATCTGCAACCAAAAAAACTTCAACCCAGCAGTCTTATCAAAATCTCTAAAAGCAATAAATTGGAATTGTCTAAAAACATTACCTCTTGATGAGGCAGTAGCCCACTTCAACTCAAAATTCTTGGAAGTACTAGACTCCCATGCTCCATTAAGGACAAAGAGAATAAAAATTAAAACTGCCCCTTGGCTTACCAAAAACACACTATCAACAATGCGGCTCAGAGACAAAGTCTGGGCACACTACCAGAAAAACAGGAGTACCCTAGTTCATAATGAAAACAAAACACTTTGAAATAAAGTAAAAAAGCTTATCATATCTGATAGACAAAACTATTTCTCCATACTCCAAAATAATAATAAAACAAATCCTCAGAAATTCTGGAAAGGTATTTCTACTCTACTTAACCCCAGCAAACCAGATACCCCCACCCCAGACCCTAATGCTCCTGATTTAGACTTAGCTAACCAATTTAACTTTTTCTTCATTGATTCTATTTCTAAATTAACATCTACATTCTCTTACACCACCACATACTCCAATACTACACCACCCCACCCTACCTGCACTCTATACAACACTGCCACCACTCCCTCATTACCATCTAGTAACTCTCCACCCTCCACCTCATCTCCTACCCTGACCTCCTCAACATCTCCATCTCCCCTTAATAGCCCCCCTTCCCACTCCCCTCTATTCTCATTAAAACCTATACCCACTTCCACTATAAAGAAACTCCTTCAGAAACTGAAGCCATGCACTAATGCTCCGGATTACATCCCTTCTCACTTTCTTAGCATAGCTGCAGAAGCAATCACCTACCCCATTAGGATTCTAATCAACCACTCTATCCAAGAATATACAGTACCCCAAATCTGGAAAAAGGCCTTTATCATACCCTTACATAAAGGTGGCAACAATAACAATGTATCTAATTTCTGCCCCATCGCCATCCTGTCTCCCATCTCCAAACTCATAGAAAAGTAATGAAAGAGTTCACCAATAAGTTCTTTGCTCCGTAAAACCAAATCTCAGCTGGCTGGGATGTGCATAAACCAATTCTCCGCTTTAATGTATCCAATGTTCCAAATGACTGCTATTGAATAAATCCACAAACTGAAAACAAGCTGGTATATATAGTACTAGATTCAATCTTAATACGCCAATGTAGCCCGAACAGCTACTGAAAAAACAGCAAACAAT
Organism: Protopterus annectens; assembly: GCF_019279795.1. NCBI lineage: Eukaryota > Metazoa > Chordata > Ceratodontiformes > Protopteridae > Protopterus > Protopterus annectens. Next base: position 916,456,031 of record NC_056735.1, read on the forward strand.
AAATGCAATGAAGTGCGATAAAAATATAAAACTGAAGTCACAGAATCAGTTTATCAGTTAAGCGCTTTCACCCGATATAATCCGGGTTTCTTCAGAACTGGACTGTTAGTTCACAATCAACATTTTATAACTTTTTTGGCGCCTAAACCAGCCACATATTTGAAAATTTAAAGGTGTATATCACTTAAAATGCTTATATGAATACAATTGTGCTCGTATACATTTGCTAAAGTGCATATAAGCCTGAATTAAAAAGCATATGCAGTATCCTAATAATAGGTCTGCTGGACACTTGCATGATATAAATATATTAATAAATAAGGAAATAAATAAATAAATACATAAATTCTTGTTTTGATTAGTTTCAGTACCCTTGTGTAATAAACTGGTTTTGAATTATACTCTTGCTGTAAAGACTGTGAGATACATACAAACTTTTTCAAAGTGTATCAATACTAAGCTTTTGATCAATTGAGAATGGAATATTATTAATGTTGATACACGCCATCATAAAATCAATTCATAAAAACTAATTCACACTACCATAAATAATATTATTTTATACTATCAATATTAATATTAACATCATTTTTGAATTATTGTATATAGTGAGATTCATTTACGTATACATACATTCACGCATTTATTAAATTACGTTACACTTGATATAAATAGAAAGAATTAAATATTCCTTATACATCTTTCTATTTTTATTTCTACCTTACTATTTTTATTATTTATATATACATTCATATTTATTGATACATGTGTATTTCACTGATACATATGTATCTCACAGTCTTTACAGCAAGAGTATAATTCAAAACCAGTTTATTACACAAGGGTACTGAAACTAATCAAAACAAGAATTTATGCATTTATTTATTTATTTCCTTATTTATTAATATATTTATATCATGCAAGTGTCTAGCAGACCTATTATTAGGATACTGCATATGCTTTTTAACTCAGGCTTATATGCACTTTAGCAAAAGTATACGAGCACAATTGTATTCATATAAGCATTTTAAGTGATATACACCTTTAAATTTTCAAATATGTGGCTGGTTTAGGCACCAAAAAAGTTATAAAATGTTGATTGTGAACTAACAGTTCAGTTCTGAAGAAACCCGGATTATATCGGGTGAAAGCGCTTAACTGATAAACTGATTCTGTGACTTCAGTTTTATATTTTTATCGCATATCATTGCATTTATTGTTTGCGTTTTTTTCAGTAGCTGTTCGAGCTACATTGGTGTATTAAAGATTGAATCTAGTACTATATATACCAGCTTGTTTTCAGTTCGTGGATTTATTCAATAGCAGTCATTTGGAACATTGGATACATTAAAGCGGAGAATTGGTTTATGCACATCCCAGCCAGCTGAGATTTGGTTTTACGGAGCGAAGCACTTATTGGTAAACTCCTAGAAAAGAGTATCCAACTACAACTCCTACCACATCTCTTAGATAATAACCTTCTAACTCCCACACAACACGGTTTCAGACCAAATCATAGCACTATGACAGCCCTCCTCTCCTTCCTTGAAATTGTAAATAAAGCCCGTGACTCTGGCCAAATGGTTTCTACCCTACTACTCGACCTCTCTAAGGCCTTCGACACTATCTCACACAGCCTACTTTTAACTAAACTTTCAAAACTCAACCTATCTTCCTCTATATTAAACTGGTTCTCCAGTTACTTATCTAACAGATATCAGGCTGTAAAATGGGAAAAGGACACCTCCTCATTTTTTCATAACCTCACTGGAGTTCCCAAAGGATCCATACTGGGTCCCCTTCTCTTTAATATATTTATAAATGATTTCCACACCGCTATCCCATTCTCAAACATCATCCAATATGCAGATGACTCAACTATTATCTGCTCGGCCACAGCCCTTCCCACACTCCTAAAGATTACTCAAGATGCCTTCGCAATCATGGAGCAATGGATGAAAATTAATCACCTAGCACTCAATGCCTCCAAAACCAAATTAATGTTATTCTCCCCCTCTAAAGTCTCTTCCATCAATATGAACACATTCTCTATTACTAGTCAAAACAACTCACCTCTGGAACTAGTGTCAGAGACTAAGCTACTTGGGGTCCAAATTGATAACCAGCTCAAATTTAACTCCCACCTACAACGTAATATCAAAAAAACCCATCAAAAACTAGGCATGCTCTACCGACAAAACCATTACCTTACACCAGCCACTAAGATTACTCTTGCTACCTCCTTTCTTATCCCCTCCCTTCTCTATGGAGCTCCACTCCTATGTAATCTACAGTCATCTCTAAAAAACAACTTTCCTCTTGCTTCAACAAAATTGCTAAATTCGCTACCAGCCACAAGTCCTACACCCACCACTGTTCCTCTCTCCAAAAACTACAATGGTTAGAACTACCAAACCACCTAACCTACATTCAACTAAGTCTTGCACATAAGCTTATTTTTAACCCCTCCCTATGCCCCTCCCTTTCTACTACCTTTAAAATGCACCTACCAGATAGAGTATTAAGGACCAACAACCAAAATCTACTAGAGGTCCATAAACCAAATCGTCCCCCAGGTAAAAATCTTCTATCCTACAGCCTTGCACGCCTCTGAAACTCCCTACCATCATCCATTCGCACAACCTGTAACCATTTCATTTTCAAAAAATCTCTTCATTCTCATCTAGTATCCCAGTGGGAATGCTTTTGCTCCCACCCCACATAACAAACACTAATAAAGTCCATCTTCCTCCTCACCAACAATTGTCCTATTTTCCCCCAATTCATACATTATTATTCTTATGGCTCTTCCATAAATGCACTAGGCTGCACCTCTTCATTTGTATGCTTCTAATACATATGACTTCTCAATATCTTTGTAATATTCCACATGTTGTCTGTATCTTCTACAAGTTTCATCTCCAGTCCGTACTACTCCTAATGTTTCTTAAACTAATGAAATTGTTGTCTGTTGTCTGTATCATCTGTAAGTTTCATCACAAGTCTGTATTACTCCTAATGTCTCATGTTCATAGGTTCATAGGTTGATACTAGGCTATCTGCCCTAGGGCATTTATAAGCCTAGCCAGAATGTGTTTGGCTTTCGCCACCCATTTTAAATTTATTTTGCTATGCCCTTTTTTGAGGTTAGTATGCTGTGCCTCTGTCTGTAACAGTGACACAGAAGTGATACCCGGGGTAAACCTACAATCTCCCATCCACTCATCAAGATTCCTCTTGAAGAGAGTCAATGAGGGACTCTGCCTAACCTGGACTGGGATTTTATTCCAGAGTGAAGGGAGCCTCTGGGTTATGAATCTGTCCCTCCAGCATGTCCTATTTATTTCAGTGCTGAGGTTCAAGTCTCTCGAGCGCATAGCTCGATGGGATTTGGATTTTCTGAGGTGCAGCATGTCCATTAATTCCGGGTTGGACATGGCTTTATACGTCAGGCACAGATCGCCTCTGAACAGGCAGTATGCCACTGAGTAGAGCTGGAGTTTCTTTAACCGAGCAGCATATGGCATCTGTTTGAGCCCTTTGATCCTCTTGGTGAGGTACTTTTGGGGTCTTTCCAGTTGCTGCAAGTGTCTGGTAAGGTACATCCCAAAAGGGGCATTGTACTCAATTATGGGCCTGATGAGGGATGAGTAAAGAGGCACGATGACCTCCCCTGATCTAGATGTGAATCCCTTCATGATTAGGTGGGCTATATAAAATGTTTTTCTAACCACTTTGGCCACATGGTTGTCAAATGAGAGATTGCTATCAACTTGGGTCCCCAGGTCCCTAATTACTTCTTCTGTACTTAATGGATTACCACCTATGTGGTAATGTGTGGGCACTTTGTTTTTGACAAAGGGGATGACTATACACTTTTTGGCATTTAGCTTGAGGCCATGGCTCTGGCACCAGTTGTCTGTTTCTATGAGGCCCTTTTGGAGGATGCTTGTGTTGGCTAGAGAGTCGATTATGGTGCCTAGTTTGCAGTCATCTGCGAACTTGGTCAGCCACAGTCCTTCCATGTTGGCCTGTACCTCTGAGAAATATGTACCGAACAAGAGAGGTCCCAGGACTGAGCCTTGTGGGACACCACTTGTAACTGGTTTGGAGTCTGACATGGCTCCAGCAATTCTAACCATGTGGGTTCTGTCCTTGAGCCAGTTTGCAATCCATCTAGTGACATAGGGGGTTATATTTAAGCTGGTGAGCTTATCTATAATGCCCGAGTGGGGTATTGTATCGATGGCTTTTGCGAGGTCCAGGTAGGCTGTGTGGACCACCTTCCCCTCGTCAATGGCCTTGGTGACTGTTTCAAAGAAATCAACCAGGTTTAAGAGGCAGGATCTGCCCTTAACAAAGCCGAACTGGGTAGGATCCAGTGTCTGTAGGTCCCCAATATCTTTATTTATGAGGTCCATGATGATCCTTTCCATAGCTTTGCAGACCAAGCTAGTCAGGCTTCTGCTATTTGAAATGGTATAGTGAATCTCAATTCTTTATATCTGTAAGTTTTATCACAACTCTGTACTACTCCTAATGATACATGTGCTATTTGAAATTGTTTAAGTGATTCTTAAATTTTGTTTATCTATCATTAATAAGTTATTGTAACCTAGATTGTTTGGAGCTTTTCTCCCCAGGACTCCATTGAAAACGGGTTAATTTTGGCCCAATGGACTATCCTGGTAAACCAACTGCAAATAAATAAATAAATAAATCTGAACAATAATTGCACATATTGCACTTTTCATCATACCTCTTGTGTTACTCATCCCATTGAATACTGTGTTACACTAATCCTTTAAATGTCTGTCTCTTTTGTAGATATTATTCCAACCACTCAAGACAAATTGAATATGTTAACAGATTTACTAGAGTTGGTATTAACAAATAATTATATTTATCATGATGGGCATTACTTTAAACAAATTAAGGGAGTTGCCATGGGCTCCCCCGTGGGAACATTATATGCAAATGTCATCATGGCAATGTGGGAATATAGATTCGTGTTTCAATCCGAATTTATGCAATACATCAAATTGTATAGTCGGTTTTTGGATGATCTGTTTTTTATTTGGGATGGTCCATTGGAACAGATAGATCAGTTTATTTCATATATTAATGCTACCACTGAGTTTTTGACTTTTACTCATGAAATAGGAGTGGATACTATTTCATATTTGGATATTCTTTTATCAAAATACATAATACACAATCAATTCAAGGCTAATATATTTCGTAAAATAACATATTCAAATACATGTTTGCACTTTGGTAGCAACCATCCACAACATGTCAAAAAAGCAGTTATAAAAGGGCAGCTGGTTCGAGCAGTGCGTATGGTTTCATATTTTGATGAATTTGTGGAAGAATGTCAATTCATTATGAAATTATTTCTAAATAGGGGATACCCTACGCAATTTATTGATGTCATATTTAATGAAGTGTTAACAAAAAGAAAAAATGTTTTTTATAGACCATTATTAAGGTACTTTGATAGTTTCAATATGCACTTCTTGGAACAACAAAATATGGAACAGCAAATAGTATCATTGAATGAGAATGTTTAGAATAAAAATGAGGGTTGTGAATATGATTTTAATAGTAGTAATGTACTTTTTATAATCACTTTCATACAAGATTCTGAAAGTATTAAAAATTTAGTGATGAAAAATTGGAATATCATCAAGAGGGATTTGGAATTAGTTACAATATTAGGTGCACACCCCTCCATTGTCTATAAAAGAGACATAAATTTAAAGGATTGGTGTAACACAGTATTCAATGGGATGAGTAACACAAGAGGTATGATGAAAAAGTGCAATATGTGCAATTATTGTTCAGATATTATGGAAATTGAGGAAATAAGCATCAATGGTATCTTGATAAAAATAAAAGGAAAATATAATTGCAATACTTTGGGGGTGGTATACGCTGCATTATGCTCACATTGTTCAGCCTATTACATAGGAAAAACTGAACGTAAATTAAAACAACGTATTTATGAACATAGATATGATATCAATAGGTTATCATACAATAATGCTCTATATAGACACATAGCACAACATCCTGGGCATAAATTTAAATTTATTGTGTTGGAGCAAGTATTACCATCACCTAGAAGAGGTCCTTGGAAAATCATATTAGAGTCAAAAGAATACTGGTGGTAGGTATATCTAAATGCCACCCAAATGCCTGGACTCAATGATTCTATTTCCATTGCTAGTATTTTAAAATTAAAGGCTATAAATAGATAATAGTTCAAGCAGCGTTTTTTTTATATATTTGTTTACATATTTATATACATACATAATATACATTTCATTCTATATTAATTTATTTATTTATTTCATAATAATTCATATTAATTAAAGATTTTTTGTATTGCATTCATACATATACAAAATATGCAATGAATTTTGACAGCTGTCATAACTTTTGAAATGTACATATTATAGTAATCAGCCATTTTTGGCAGTTTTTTAACGTAATTAATCAGTGATTAAATTTATGCTATAAATAGATGCATTTTAGAATTTGAAGTTGTCTGAAGAAGGCTGGAATTATGCAGCCAAAAGCGCTTACCAAATAAAATTATTTTCATTTTTACACATCACCGGCTGTCCGCTTAATTGCTTTTGTGCTTCTGGACTTTGTTCTCAGTTTGGGGTTTTGGTATAGTTTCAACTAGGCTATATGCCCTTAAGGGCCATTTTTATCCTACCATTTTCCCTTTCTTGTGCTCAGAGCAACCTATACCATTTGATTATAGATTGGCCTAACCCATCCCATGGTTAATAATTATATATGACCCCTAATAAGAATAATTGAGCTCATACCATAGATAATTTGAGGGGACCCATGCATGAGATAAAGCAATTAGGAGCTGCATCTGTCCATTAACAGTACAGGACAGGTTTGGGGGCAATTTTCTATTTCCCATTAATAGTTGTGCTTGAAAAATGGAGAGATGGTTAATCATCATCAGTATATCATACATTCCAAGTAACCTTGCAGGGTGGGGATGTAATCTTTACAAAGACCCTGTAAGGCTACTGGGTGCAATTTTGAATATTTTATTTGTAACTACTATAAAGTGTGAATCAGGGCATATTTTCACCTTTATATTGTCCCTTTCTATAAGGGGTAGTAAAGACCAACTTACAAAGTTTCAGTAAGGGTTATCTATATGGCCTGCTGTGGTATTGCATGGAATTTGATGACATGGTAAGGAATATGTTACAGTTATTCTGCAGCAGGTACAGCCAAACAGCTACCAAAGATCAATATAAAGAAAATCCATTTAATTCATAAGTAAATACTGGAAATGGTAGAAAATGCATGATTTCATTATGATAAATCAGGCGTTTTACATTTACATGTATTTGTTAATGTATCTTGATACAGAAAAACAAACAATAAGCCTGAAGTCTGTGTCTATGCATATATTTTGAAGGAATTTTTAAAACTAAAACCCAACAGTACAGTGATTAGATGCTGTGCAGGAAAAAAAAAAAAAGACTGCAGGCATAAATTTAAATAAATAAATAAATAACTGTATGCAAATTACATTATCAATAGTGTACACTAAGCTAGTCAAATGATAAAGATTAACAGCTGCTGTGGCCCTAAATTTAAACACACACACACACACACACACACACACACACACACACACACACACACACACACACACACACACACACACACACACACACACACACACACACACACACACACACACACACACACACACACACACACACACACACACACACAAACTCCTATACACAAATAGAAACAGAATCAGAAACACACAAACACTAAATATCAAAGTGCCACCTCACCAGAGATTCAGGGGTACTATGTTGTTTATATTTCGGCTTTTTCCTGGTAAGGGGTCGCCACAGCGGAACTCCAGTCCGCTAATGATTGGCAGTAGATTTTTACAAAACGACAAGGTGCCAGCTCAACACCCAACCTTCAACGAAGGCACGCCCATTTATGTACGCATGTCTTTTGAACACTACCCAACCACGGGGAGGACATGCAGACTCCTCACAGAAGGCACTCCCAAGCCAAGCCGAGAATCGAACAGGAGAACCTCTTGCTGTGAAGTAACAACGCTACCGCTGTACCACTATGGAATAATCTTTGCAAATCATTGCAAGCAGCAGAACAAAAGAGTAAAAAACCAGTTTATCAAAAGGCAGTTGACCAACTGACACAAGTTTATTTAGAAAACTTTTATTATTTACAAAGCTAATAAATGAAATGGGCAGACACGTGTATATGCAGTAAAATGTAGTTGGAAATAAAACAAATACATTATCTAGTTAGGGTAAAGTAGTGGTTAAGATCAATAGGATAGAAGAATTAACAATTTTAACTAACTATATAGAATCATAAGAATGATGACTGCATTAATGAAAAGACCCTCCCTCATCCACAGTTAATACCATCTTCTCTATCAGCTAGTTGACAACATTAAAATGGTGTTGTTTTCTTTCTCCTGAATTCTAGTGATTTAATATGTTTAGCAATTTGCTTGCTATAAACCCATTATAAGTGTACTACAAGCCTGCTTAACATTTTAGTTTGAAGTTATTCCAAATTGTTTTTATGTCACATACTGATACGTATTTCTCTGTAAATAAGACCTAACCAGAGAATAAGGCCTAGCATGGTTTTCCATGGTGGTCATGATATAAGGGGTCTATATTATAAGCACAAATGTTTACTTACCTGAATACCTAAATGCCGACACATATTCCGCAAACCACAAATACACTGAACGCCCTAAACCGTGAACTTCAAAAACTCGAAATGTCATAGTTGTCCTATTCCACCTCCCACTACATACTACCTACACAAACAAACTAAATAAACCACATACATACACTAACCAAAACCCTACTTCTAACCCTAAACTAAACCCTACTTCTAACCCTACACTAAATCTTGCATATACCACCATGTATGCACTTAACTTAACCTACACCCTAACCTAAGGTCCGTAACTATTGCTCACTTACCTTAAAAAGCTATACCCAAACAAACTAAATAATCCACACACATACACTTAATAAAAATATATTTCTAATCCTACACTAAATCAAACATACATTACCATCTATGCACTTACCTTAACCCGCACCCTAACCCTAAGGTCCGTAACTATCGCACACTTACCTTATGGAGCTATACCGCAGAAGGGCCAACCATAAAGATTCAATGTTTCCGATTTCGTGCTTCTGGACGATCAATGTTTTCATGGTTCGATGAAGACGTGTTGGTGTTTAGGTATTCAGGTAAGTCAACATTCGTTCTTTTAATATAGACCCGATATAAGCCCTACCCCAAAAATAAGCCCCAGGTATGGTCATCAACAACATGATGGACGTCTTGAATTATAAAATAATAATATTGTTGATACCTGTTGACTTAGGTTATAGTACACTGCTCACCATTTTCGGATCTTTGGGACACCCAACTTCTTCTCTTTGCAGAAAGTCATAAGATTCTTTCCCCGAGAGTCCACGATTCTTACTGTAACCCTAATCCTCACTCACACTTGATGTTTGAGATGCTTGGCCCATAAACACTGGCAAGTGTAATTTGATTGGTCAAAGTACAGGCAACACACGTAAAATGTGCACACTTGATAATGAGTGGGTGTGGGTGTGGGTGTGGTTGTGTCATCTTAACTGTCACCATTTTTGTTGCCACTCCTGTCTCGTAAGTCTTCAATTAACCCCCTCCCCAGACAACATGATTTCAAAAAGAAAGAGCTATTCTGTCGAGTACAAGAAAGGAATCGAGGAGGACTCCCGGGGAAAGAACCTGATGGCTTTCTGCAAAGAGAAGAAGTTGGAACTCTGAATGCTCCAAAAATGGCAAGCAGCGTATGATAACCTCAGTCAACAGGCGGACAAGGAAAATGCTAAGAAGTGCAAGTGTGGATCAGGTTGGCAACCATTTTTTCCTGAGCTGGAAGACATCATCTGTGAATGGATTGCTAACAGAAGAGCAAAGGCTTTGGTTGTGCGCAGGGCTGATATTCAAGCATTTGCCATTGCAATGGCACCACAGTTAAAAATATCCCCAGAAGAATTCAAAGCATCACAACATTGGCTGGATGGCTTCCTTCAGTGATATGAACTGTCTCTAAGAAGATCAACAACACTGTTCAAGTTGGAAGATACTGAAGTTATTAAATGTGCACTTGCATTTAAGTCCTTTGTTGATGGCATCGACTTTTCTAAATACAAACTCTCCAACATGATTGCTATGGATGAAACTGCAGTGTTTATGGGCAAAGGATATCAAACAACAATTGATCAAGAGGGGTGCCTCGTCAATCTACATTCCCTCCACTGGTTACGAAAGTGCGCGTGTTACCTGTATTTTAGCAATTCATCTAGATGGAAAGAAAACCCTACATCTAATCATTAGTAAGGGCAAGAAACATAAGATTGAATGTGTTTCAGACATTTACATTCTTGAAACCGATAAAGCCTGGTGCACTCAAGCAGTTATGAAGAACTGGGTCGATGTAATGCTCCCATTTGTTTTGCGAGGTGGTGAAAGAGGTCTGCTAGTCTGGGATTCAGACAGCACTCACTGCCCTAAAGACATGAAGAAATTCCTTGCACGGAGAAGAAAAGATCAAATAATGATTCCAGCAGGAATGACTGCCTATCTCCAGACTCTTGATATTGCAATAAACAAGCCATGGAACTCAATGACTTCATTGAAAACAGAATGGAGAGAAATCAGCGTGGAAACTTTATGAAGCCTAGCCAGCAAGAGGTAGTGACTTGGGTGAAGAATTCATGGGATAAAATCACTTACAGCTGTGTTGCCAATGCACTACGAGCAGGCTATATGGACAAGCAGTGCTCATTTAAGGAGAGCTCTGTTACTGGGCTTGACAGATTGGGGTCAATGGTTCTACTGGAAATGGAGTCGCAAGAAATTTACGCCAGAATTCATGGGTTGGAGACTTATGACAATGTTCCAGAAGAAGACGACATGACTATTTTAACAAGTTTTCTGTTATCATGGCAACAGAATGGATTGCTTCTGTTTTCAGCTGCCAGCAAGCTCTTATCAGTTTTTTTGAGTTTATCTAAGGTAACTTTTCATTATCAAGGGGTATTTACAAAGTAAGGCCACTAGTTCCCAGACTTCATTTTTATGACTTTCCATCATTCTTCTCTTACGGTTTGGGTAAGGAATAAAGAAAGCATCACCACTCAAAAAGTTGCAGTTATTCACCTGTTTTATTCCCTTCCTCCAATACACATGTATTGAGATTTTTCTGCACTTTCTGTTAAGCAAGAAATATTGCACTGTGAAAGCCAAGGTGTAGATATTCTGAAGTTGAAATGTTTGTTGCACTGTTTATGCAGAATTCTGACACAACTGTTAATGCGTTACCTAGAACTGTTGCCCAATAACGGAAAAGTACTAAACAAATGTCAATTTCTGTACATGAATAAATGTCGATTTTTGTACATGAATAAATGAACAAATGTAGATTGTTGTAAAGGGGGGCTAAATAAGGCATCACCTGATAATAAGCCCTAATGCATATTTCGGCGGGGAAAAAAGTATAAGACCTGGTATTACTTTCAGCGAAATACGGTAGTAAAATAAATATGAGGAAAAACTGAATGAATACAGACTCTGGAAAGAAACCAAAATCAAGACTAATACAAAGAAAAGAGACTGCAAGTTAGAGATTGCCTTCTCTACCAAAAATTGACATCAGAGCTTAGGCAAAGAAATCTAGGAGATGTAAGATAATGGAGCAGTAAGTGAAAGGCCAGTTCTGGTAGAGTTTGTAGTCAAGTCTAGAAGAGAAGCTGCTACTAAAATAGGATAAGCAGTAAGGCATAGACAATATTGTATGATAACATTAAGAATCAATAAATGGAGGTTAGACTAGAGTAGGATGAGGGACTGGAAAGAAATGTATAAAGGAACAATGGGCAGATGCCTGTAAGGCTGCTAAGTATGCAACACATACCTCTTAGTCTAGACTTTTGACTCATATTTTTGGTCTGTTCCTTTTAAAATGTATGGTTTTCTGGCAAACCACTAATTACTGAAGTAAGTAAATAATGACAAACATTTGAATTTCATATCAATCAGAAAATACAGCTAACAAAAACCTTGCTATTCTGGCAACTTTCTAACTTTATAATTGCAATATTTAAAATCTATCCCTGTTTTTCGGCTTTTGTCCCTCGATTATTTTAAGCTATTTCCAAATTTATTGCATTTAGAGGTTGAGGGGTACCCAGCAGCATTGTAGGAGTAATACGGAAATAATATGCTGCCGGTTGTAAAATTATAATACCTCAGTGACACTACACTGGTAGCCTTGCTATTACCAATACCAGATGTCTCTCTGTTTCGATGAAACCTTCACAAATGATTACAGGGAAAATCACTAGGAGTTTTTACATATTGTATGTTAATTTTTGTGGATACTCTCATTATACCTCCATAACAGGAAAAAAACATTCCTATGAGTTCTCCTGGTACACATCCAGTGGCTGTGATTATTGGGATGATTTGCATAAGGATGTAAAAATCACACTCCTGCCTGGAGATGCATACATACATAAATAGCTTCTGCGTGTGTTTGTTTGTGTGTGTGTGTGTGTGTGTGTGTGTGTGTGTGTGTGTGTGTGTGTGTGTGTGTGTGTGTGTGTTTGCTATATGTTGTGTAGGTATGAGCAGATGATTTTACTGCATGAATGGCAGCTAGTCTGTTAGATTTGACACAAAGTTCTGACATTTAAAAATGTGTGTTACTGATGGGAGTGCTAAGACACTTTGAAGTACTTAAATGGCTACTGTTTTCATTTTGAAGAGTCTTACTGATCATTGGTTTGTATGTTCCAGTGTGGACAGGAAAGGGAGCTTTTGATGGTTCTTAGTACATATTTTATATTTTGTTGACAGCTCTCACTGCCCGGTCTTTTCTGTGCTTATTTTATAAATGAAAAGTAAAGAGTACTATATGTTGTCCGAAAAAATAAATATTACATTTGTCACATCTAAATTCAAGGATAGTTTAACTAATATTCTTCAAGATAACAAGCTATTATTTATGCTTTCAACCTTCAAGAAGGGTAGTGGCTGTATTTTTTAATATATTTTGTTCTGCTTGCATATGAAGTCATAGGTGTGTACTAGGTTAACAACCACTGGGGCTTTTATAAGCCTAGCAATGCAGCCCAGATGTAGCCCATGAGTTATTGTGCATTAGAGGTTATGTTAAGAGGAGTGTGTTAGTTAGGGCATGGTTTAATGGCTGCCCCTATTTATCAGAGACATAGGAGTCAGATCATGGGTAAATACTAAGCAATCAGTGTGTAGACTATTATATGTCCAGCCAATGGCCAAAGATGAGAATCAAACTCCGTGTCTTGTGTTTGTAATGTAAACAGCTTAACCATTAAAACAACCATCCACTCAAATAACTGACAGCTAAGAAAACTGTGCAGAATCTACTGCAGTATGCATTTTAGTGGTTAAACAGAGAGTAAACTTAAAAATGTGTGACCAAAAGGTAGAACAAAATATGTTCATTGTACTTATTGACAGTGGTTGATAAATAACACAAAAGTCTATTTGTGCTTTATCTGTGCCTTGTGATCAGGAACAAAGAAAAAAGGAAAACAAGCAAAAGAAAGTTGATTACATAACTGTCGACATAAGATGCAAACCATCATTCATAATTATTGTCCATTAAAATTTTCTTGTTTTGGAATGGTATGCTTTTCAGTACAAGTTTAATAAAATTCACTGGGCCTTAATACAATGCAAACTTCAGTAAAATATCTTTATAAATTTTTCTCTAAAGAGAGCTTTAAGCTAATTACACAATGCATCAAGACTCTGAGCTCAATTTTCAGCAATGATGACAAGGATTTTCTTCATGTCATGTCTTCTGCTTGCTTTTTATTTTCTTGGCAGATGGATTCAGGGTGAATTAAGTCCTAAGGGCCATAACAAGCAGTTATAGTGTCTCTGTAGGTGGCCTATAAAACAAAAGTCGTGTGCTGTAAATCTAATAAAAGCATTATAGATAAGAAGTTTATGATGTTTACCAAGTTTTATGGTCTTCGCTGGGTGGACGTAAAGGCTGGTCATTTGCTTCACAGCTGTATTTCTTTAGTGTTATTGCTGAGGAAACTGCTGTTGTCTTACCCTTTAGACACATATAATTATATTATTCCTTGTTTAATGAACCAGTCACTGCAATCCTTGCTTAAAGTACTACCATGCAAAAGGAGCCGCAGCAGCTCAAATGACACATTCTTCAAATCCTCTGCTTCAAGGATGCAAGCAATGAGGGTTCATTTTTACATAGGCAGGAGACCAGTAGGACATTTTTAACCATGATTCAGGCCAAGCAGCAGACTGTAAAATGGAAAACACAAATTTTACATAAATACAAGACAGAGGTAAAATAGAAAGATACACATACAACATGTATATTCCAAATACAATTAAGGGTCTTACAACATGATAGCCAGGACCGTGGAAAATGGTCGAATATATTTTAAATGGGCAGGATTCACGAAGGCTTGCATGGAGTGTAAGAGACGTGCAACACTCCATGCAAGCCTCGCGATCCAGGAACAGCCCTAAGCTCCGTGTAAGAGACCAGCTAAAACATCTCTTACACGGACTGGGCGTGGACATGCTAAATACCTCACTTGCATCTGAAAGGTATGCAAATGAGGTATATTAGCGATCCACGAAGCAGAAACCAGTCCGTGTAGGAAACGTTTTAGCTGCAGAAATGTACTCAGCTGACAACTGAGTACATTTCTGCAAATTCCACAATGGAGCGATGTCAGCTCCAAATAAAGGTTGCATATGACTCAGGCAGCATGCCAATGGCCAAATATGTGGCCATTGGCAAGATAACCCGATGCAAAAATATTAAAAATATAATTTTTTTTTGGCAATCTCCGATGTTTAAACCCAGCGCAGCCCCGCGCAAACGGGCTGCGTTGTATAAAACCATAAAAAAGAAGGTTATAAACCCACAAATATGGGTATCATGCAATACATGGAATGACAATGCAGGGACCAGCAGACCAAAACCAACATGGCCACCGTGTAGTGGTTGCTAAGGGGGGAAGCTAAGTCTAAGACATGTAATTAAGCATTAGTAGGCAATCTCATGTAAATGAGGGTTCGGATACTGAATCTCACAGTCACATACCAAATGAGCACAGTCTGAGTAGTGTAAGAGATACAAAAGGGGGAGGAATAGAGTAGGAGATAGGTGACATCACAGGGGGGAATGGTAGAAAGAAATGCAGTTCATTGGAGGCCAGTGTAACATGACAGATGACAGGCACAGATCATGGAAAGAGGTGTGCCACTAGATAAGTCATAGAAAGTCAAGAAATGGAAGGTGTACACTATTACCTACACCAAAGTTTCTTGCTGGCTGTGCATGCGCATGTGTGCATGCCATGAAGCGCGAGTAGGACAGTGTGCACGCGTGTAAGGCAGTGTGAGCATGTGGGAGCGTGTTGGGAGATGTTGAACACTGCGCGGGTGTGCGCGCATGTAAGGCAGTCTGAGTATGCTGGAGACTGTTGGCAGACGTGTAACAGTGTTTGCGCGGGTGTACGAGTGTGTAAACCCGAATAAGTAGATTCTGAACCGTGTAAGCATGTGTGCATGCGTGTAAGTCACTGTGAGCGTGTTTCAGATAGTATGCACGTTGCTCCCCCCTGAGGAAACAGAGAGGAAAACGGAAGCAACAGAATTAATAGGAAGCTAGCAGGGATAACTGCTGAAGCTAACAGTTGAAAATAATTAGAAGCAGGCAATTACACAGGCAGAATAGTAGCCCAGCCCAGCACTTAAAACTCTGCAAACAGTAGTGCAGGATGTTTCCATTAAGAGACACTACAAGACAGGAGTATGCTAATAGAAGTGAAAACTGAAAAAGCTTCACTCAGAGCAGAAATGTTAGGGGCTGCCATAGCTGTCATAATGAGACATAGGCGACTTGCTGAGGGTGGTGACAATGCAGATGGTGCCAGACAACCCACAGTGAGGAGACAGAGAAGAGTGTACAGGCCCGGGGTCCCCTACCACGGGTTACATGAGCTGGAGATAGTAGAGTGCTATAGAGTGGACAGAGAGCTCCTGCAGCAAATTGTTGAGCTGTGCAGGCCACACCTCACACACAGAACCAACAGAGGGGAACCCATCCCAGTGGAAACCAAGGTATGTGTTGGCCTAAGAATACTAGCAACAGGTACCTTCCAGAGACCAACTGGCGATATGATGGGGATATCACAGGCATCAGCCTCCAGGGTACTGCACCAGTTCCTGGATGCCATGTCAGCACATGTCGGTGATCATGTATATTTCCCCAATGCCCGTGAGGTATTGGCCAGCAATATGCGTCTCTTCCAGCAAATAGCGGAATACCCTGAGGTACTGGGTGCAATAGACTGCACGCACATACGCATCAAAGCACCAGCCGGTGAGCAGGGTAGGGCCTACATTAACCGCAGGGGCTTCCCCTCTATCAACTGCCAGGTCGTGTGTGATACCCAGGGCATAATAATGAATGTGTGTGCTGGCTGCCCCGGGAGTTATCACGATTCCCACATCTGGCATTTGACTCAGCTGTACCAGACATTTGCCAATGGGGACATCCCACACGGACACCTAGTGGGGGATGCAGGTTATGCACTGGAGCCGTGGCTGATGACACCCATCAGAAACGCACACACACCTGAACAGGAACGCCATAATGAGGCACATGCACAAACACGTAATGTAATAGAGAGTGTGTTTGGGCTGCTCAAGTCACGGTTCTGGTGTCTGGACACATCGGGTGGAGCCTTGCAGTACACACCAACTACATGTACCCAAATTGTCATGGTATGTGCTATGCTACATAATATGATCTTGCAAAAACAGCTGCAGCAGGACCAGCATAGGGCCGGGCCAAACAGTCCCCCACTATTGCCAAGGCCATCACAGGCAGAGCGTGACTCGGAGGAGGAACAACCTGAGCCTGCCCCAGTAGGCAGAAGGAGGCGTGCCCAGTATGCCCTGGCCTTGGCAAAGAGGCAACGCATAGCACATATACTGGCTCAGTAGGAACCCTGGGAATGATACCCCTCTCTGACTAACTCATATAGTAACAGGGATGCCTAACATGACACAAACTGCTCTCAAACATGTACAGGGAGTGTAGTATGTGCATCCGACAGAGGCAGCCCTGCAGCACCACCTGAGACATGATTGCCATGTGTTAAGCAATGTAACACCATCTAGTATATGCAAACATGAAGACCCTGCCTAACATCTCACCCTCACCAAGCATGATGCCACACTATGAAGACAAGAAGATCAAGTACAATAATTGGCTGAAGTAATGCAGTCAGTCAAAGGGGAGCCAATGTGTTACAGGCTGGGAAGATATGCGGAGTTTGACATGATGCACCACCTGCTAGGGTGGTGTGCACCTATCATGCCATGCCCCATGGATACTGGCAAAGGCTGTCAGTACCCACAGCATGCCCTGAATAGGTAAGTCTCAAAACACAAACCCAACCTCATAGGTTCTACAAGGGATAGGAACCTACATGTAATACTACCCCATGACAGATGTATAAACAGCAAGATGTGTACAGTGTAAACGCACACAGTAAGGAGAATGTAGATACCAGTCCTGTAATAGAGAACTGGGCAAGGCTCACATCAGCACCCTAACACTACAAGGTCACACCTCATACTGTGCTGTACAGCCGCAAAACATGGAACAAGCTACAAAAGGAGGGTGACTAGCAAGAAAAGGCAAGGATAACCACACCCTCATGTTGGTACCACAACAAGAAGCAGCATGGAATATCCATGGTCAAATACCAATGGCTAAAACTGCCTCGCAGTATATAGCCTGCTGCAGACCACTGTCCTAATACCAGGAACAGCACCTGGCCTATGTCAGAATACATGAATATATCAAACCCCCCAAACCACATTATATTGCTTGACTGAAAATACCCAGACATACACCGGTAGCATTGTGCTAGCACCAACACAGTAGGAGAAAATTACCCAGATTCCATAAACCAAAATGCCCAGGAACAATGTACTACTCCCACAAGAGGGGTAAGCATACTGGATGTGATAATCAGTAACATGTGTACAGGATGGCAAGATGAGAAGTGTACCCCTCACTGGTAAGACCAGACCATAGAGTAATCACACTGGATATACACACCCTGACCCCAGTGCCTGGCCAGAATACTACAGTGAAAAACATGTGTAAAGTATAGGTTGCAGCCCTCAAAACCAATGTTGAATCCACAAAAGGCCCTTTGCAAGTGCAGAATATGGGACACACCACAGAACATGTTATACAGGCATTCCATGAACACAGCCAGGAATGCTTGGAGTATGCAATCACAAATAACAACAACACACAATGCCATACACGCAGGCATCTGGCATGCTGGCCTCCAGCCATTACCAAACCATGCAAGAGAATGAGGAAGTTACCACATGATAGAGCAAACATAAAAAGGGAAGTAATCACTGACCAGTAGTATAGCAACAACATATGTCCACACATACAATCCACTAAGTCCAGCCACAACAAGTATAATCTATGAATCCAGAGGCAATATGACGCCAGTACCAAGTACACAGACAACCACAACACCCCCCCAATAAATACAAACATATGTGATAGATGCATCCATGTATCCAAACCAGAGGTTGAGCTCCAACAACTCAGTACTGTCAACACTAGTCAGGAGGAGAAGGTAACCACATACACCACAAACCCAGTCCCACATAGACCTACCACAACTGTAAACCAAACACATAAACACAGACAAATATTCCCGGAGGCCTTAATTACAAACACACCACACCAACAGAAGCCTCCAAAGTAGATCACAAGCAACCACAACCTTCAAGCATAGCACATGCAACGAATAGTACGCAAAGCTGGTGTGCCAAACAGTCACAGGCCCGAAGGAGAAACAACATGCCTGATACAGTCGTAATAGGTGTCTGTATAGGCAGACACACAGCTGTCCCACTCACCAGACTGAACAAGGGAAAGGGTAGAGTAAGCTGCATGTAGGTTGCCACAAAATGCCACTTAACACAAGTACGCAGGTCACCCCAAAGCAAGCAGAAATATGATGCACTCAATGTCCATGCTGGTGTGAATTACCTGAGATGCACCTCCCTGGTCAACATCAAATGAGACATGGATGGTCCCTCCGAGTATGTACCCCAGGGCGGGATGACACTGGCTGTGTGCAGCATCCAACCCTCACCAAGAATGATGCCACAGTACAAACACAGAATGCTCATGTTTAACAGCTGGCACAGTTACAGCTGTCAGTCCAAGAGGGTGTAATGTGTGTCTGCTTGAGATGTCAAGCATGACAAGCCATGATGCTGTTACAGGGATGGCTGTCAGCTGTTACCCATGTGCGTCTGGATACTGGATAAGGCCTTTACCACCTCCATAGAGCCATATGTAGGCAAGGCCAAAAAGACTACCCACCACCCTAGAAAACATAAGTGGTAGGAAACATAAGGGTAATGCTGTCCAATGCCAGATGTGTAAACTGCAATATGCATGCCCCTGAGGCACTTCCCATTATGGAGAACATTGATGCCTGTCCAGTGACAGAAGCCTGCTGCAGGCCTAGTGATAGCACACCAGCACTACTAGGTTATACCACATACCATGTGTTATGGCCCCAACACCTGCACCAAGACATCAAAGGAGGGGGAGTATCCATATGCAGCACAGACACCCATATAGCCAGGTAACTGACAATGCACAAAGCAGCGGACATCACCCATGTGCACATAACTGTAGTCAGAACTGCTGTACAGTCTGTAGCATGCGACAGACCACACTCTCACACACAAGAACCCCACCCAGACATCCGAAGACACTGGACAGTATGAATGTCCCACCAAATACCAGACAAGGTACACAAAGTACCACATAGGTGTCAAACCATTATGTATGCAAGGAGTCATTAGGGACCTAGGGACACAGGTCGACATTAATCTGTCATGTGACAGCCACAATGCCAATGTGGCTATGAAGACTGTTGATACTGGACACCGTATCATGAAAGGATTCACATCAACATCAACAGAGGCCACTGTGCCGCTGTACTGTTCCCTTATCAGACCCATAATCTAGTACAATGACTCATATGGGATGTACCATACGTGACACCTGCAGCAGTTCAGAAGACCTCATTGTTACCCCACCAACAGGATAAAGGGTGTGAAATATATGTCATATGCTGCCTGGCTGTAGACACCCCAGCTGACTGCAGTCACACACTGCCTACACAGAGGCATTGTATGTCTGTTGTACCAGGCCATGTCCAACACAGGAGTAATGGACATGCTACACCACAGGAAATCAAAGCCATTGGAGCTGTGAGAGTCACAGATGTCAACCTCAACACATAATGAAATAAGATGTGCTGGAGGGACAGATACATAACCCATAGGCTCCCCACACCCAGAAACAGGATCCCAATCCATGGTAGGCAGAGCCCCTCACTGACACCCCTCAACAGGAATAT
Organism: Protopterus annectens; assembly: GCF_019279795.1. Taxonomy (NCBI): domain Eukaryota; kingdom Metazoa; phylum Chordata; order Ceratodontiformes; family Protopteridae; genus Protopterus; species Protopterus annectens. Next base: position 916,476,682 of record NC_056735.1, read on the forward strand.
TGTCAAGTGGATGGATGACCGTACATGTATACTGGGGGTCCCCACTGTGTCACGACCAGACAGAGGCACAGTGAAGAACCTCATAAATGGCCATAATTGAACATAGCAAGGGGTGGCGAAAGACACACACACACTCTAGCTAGGCTTACTAATGGCCTAGGGTGTCTAGCCTACTATGAACCCATGAACCTATGAAGATACAAAATGTGCAGGACACTACGGATAATCACAAGGCATACCCAACTGATGGTAGAAACCATGTTGGGCATCCACAGATATGCTCCAAATCACACAGAAATTACAAACAACATACCAGACACACACACACATATTGCTAACATTCAACCTGCCAGGTGCAGTGCAAACACCCCCCCCCAAGTGCAAAATACCTATCCCAGCAGATGGTCCCCTGACATTGCAGATGCTGAGGTAACAGCCATCATCTGCAAAGCAGAACACACAGCAGCAAAGGTATGTGATGGCGTCCTGTGCTGAGGCCAACATGGACCCCAAGAGTAATGGAATGCAAAATCACACTACTGGCCAATGCCAGCCTTACCACAGGATAAGTACCCAAAGAGCAGTGTACAACAACAGTGGTCCATCACAACAAAGGTGTTGCCTGAATGGATACTCCAAACTACCACCCCAGGATACTGACAAGCTTGTTCTGCACAGCTATGGAAAGGATCAGTATGTACCGCAGACAGAAGGCTAATGTGGACCTACTGATACTGGACCCTACACACTGTGGCTGTTGTAACTGCAGAACCGGCCCCTAAACATGTCTGACCCATTTGAAGCAGTCATTAAGGTCATTGATGAGGGCTATGTGGTCCACACAGCGTAGCTGGACCGTGCACATGCTTCTAGACAATACCGTATGTGTTCAGTACGGATATGTTCACCAGCTTAAATATACACCCCTATGTCATTAGAGGGGTTGCAAAGCAGACCAAGGACAGAACTGACATGGTCAGACATGCTGCATCCATGTCAGACTACAAAGCGGATATGAGTGGCATCCCACAAGGCCTGGTCTTGGCCCACCCCCACCCCGGTTCTGTATACATGTCCCATAGGTATAGGCCAACATGGAAGGACTGCGACTGAGCATGTATGCAGAGGAGTACAAACAGCCCACCATATCCGACCCCCAGCTGACACAAGCAACCCACAAAAGGGCCACCTACAAACAGACAACTGTAGCCATAGCCATGTCAGAAAGCTAATCGCAGAACTGTGTATAGACAACCACCGTGGATATACAGTAAATGCCCACAAATTACCACACAGGTGTGAACCCATGAGGTACCTAACATGTAATGTGAAACCTGGGTACAAAAGGTGATAAATATCCTGCACTGGACAAATATGTGTCTGTAGTGTTCGCAGAAACATGTACCATATACCCACCCAAACATGAAGGCTGGCAGATGTAGATAAGGGGAACTCACTCTGGCTCTGCAGCCATCCTCCATCAGCATCACAACTGACTACAATAGCCCCTGTGGGATATACCACAGCAGACACCTCCATCAACTTTAAAGTCCATAACAGTACCCCACCAGGGGTAGCAAAGAGCATGAACAGATGCCACGTGTTGCCTGAGTAAACAAACTGCAGGCCGCTACACAGTCTGTTGTGCTCACTATGAAGATGTCAAGCAGTGACAGGACTAAAGCCCAGGATACTGTCCACCATAGTGAAAGTCCCGAACCAGTACACTATACGGTACTACAGTGTTAGGTCATTATGAAAGTATGTTGAGAACTGTCTGCAAAGTATCCCATGCAATTCCTGCAGGCACAGTATAATCCCTGTTGTGGCAGACATGAAGCAGTTGGCCAGTTAGTACACAACATGACACCCAACACACAATCATAAACGTGTGATAATGTCGAAGGTCACACACACCCAAATATGTGGTGGACTTCAGAGTGCAACATATGGAAAGCTCACACTGGGCATGCTCACACACTTTGATAAATGAGGCATATGTCAGACAACATGCCATGGAAAGGCTGAACTGGGCATGCTCACACACTTAGGCCATATCTCCATGTAGCAGTTGGCCACACATATCTGGTATTTGTACGTGTCAGTCCAGGAACCAACCACAACACAGCAATCAGCCCAGTGCACCCAGTAAATGATCACAGAGACATAAGTGATATAGTGGATCGCCGTCATATGCAAATATCTGCCACAGATACACAAGTTGGTCATAGGAACAGGGAATGCTATGGCAATAAAGACCTGCAAACAGTAGAACAGCACAACAAATATTGTGCATCCGACAATTGAACATATGGGTGTAGAGGTCAATACTAGGCTTCTTGCCCCAGGGAATGACAGCTCAGCCAGAGTGTGCTTGGCATCTGCATCCACAGGATAGTAGGCTACCGTGCCACTGTAAAGTAGGTCACAGAAGGCAACATGTGAGGCTAGTGAGCTGTGCCTCTGTCAAGCAGGGGCACCGTGGAGGTCCCAGGGATTGAATGTGCTAAGCCACAGCCATGTTGCCGGTGTGTGCTGTGAGAGGGTTGCCGAGGATCTCTGACAGTAGGTGTCCGTCAATAACAGACTGAGGGGAGCCCTATCTGCATTCTCTGGATGATTCCACTGTCAACACTGTGTTGTAATGAGTATGTATGAATGAAGTGCTGTGCTGGAACTGTCCACAGATGTCCTCCCTCTGTGGGCTACAGCTCTGCAATGTATTAGGTCACTCTGTCTGTTGAACGGCGCATATATGGCCAGTGTACAGCTGACAGCTGTCTTGTTGTGGAGCAGTCATGGGTATATGTGGGATAGCATGACCAATGCAAACTGTACACATGCTCATAGGATGCAACTGTCAAGGATTATGCTGAGTGGCCAGTATAGTCCTCCAGCATGGGTCCTCTGAAGTCATCCACCCCAGTCTACACAAGTGTAGAGTCTGCTTATGCTAAACACAGTTTGTGTGCAGTGACAACCTTGCCTGGGGGTGGAGATGAGATATGGATGTCCAGGGAAAGGTGGGTATGGTCAGATATCAACAATGGTGGTCTACCTCTGGTGTGGAACAGTGAGTACCCACATTGCAGATGGACAGGTGCAATATGTATTCACCCATGTGGCTGTGGTGTGTGGTTCTGCCATAGCACATGGACACACAAATTGTAGTGGCTGTAGGGTAAAGTGGTAGAGGCCTGAGTAGTTCTCACACACAATATGCCTGTATCTGATGTTAACAACTGGAATGGTGTATGTGAATACCTGCATATCCTGGCACTGTTCCCAGGGAAGCTAAGTGTGTGTCCTGGATGTGGGTGTGGTGTTCTGGACTGGTTGTGTTGTGTGTTACAGGTCCTGTGGTCCCAAAGCATGGTATAGAACATAACCTGCCAGTGCGATGTGCATATCTGACCCTGACGTAGGTGGCTGCAAATGCATATATATGCTATCCCCCACCTGACAGCTAGTACTACATCTACATACCTTTGTAGAAATAAAGATGCCAGCACCCTAGCAATACTACATGTGCAAAGCAGATGCCCAGTAATTCGGATAGTGCGCTCTGCTAATTCGTCTCCCTGAAGTGTTATAATATAGTTAGGTAGGGGTTCGAATCCTGCAAATGCTCAGTGTGTGTGGGTGAGTGGGGTTTGTGTGTATGAAAGGCTGTGAGAGGGAAATGTCCCTTTTGGCAACTGGGAGAACACACTACAGGATGCACACTCCCCTTTCTAAACACAGATGATGTCAGCACCCTATAAGTACAGCAGGAGAAGGGAAGCCTCCCAGTAATGTGAATAGCGCACTCTGCTAATGTGTTTCTCCTGAGTATCGTAATGTAGTTAAGTAGGAGTTTGAAACCTGTAAATGGCATGTGTGTATATTTGGATGTGGGGAGTTTGTGTGTGTTCATTTCTGTATGAAAAACATGTTAGTTTTGGCAATCAGGAGATCACACTACATGATGCACATTACCCTTTCAAAATACTGATGTTGTCAGCACCCTATAAGTATAGCCAGAGAAGAGGAACTATATAGTAAACCGAATAGTGCGCTTTGCTAATGCGCCTCTCTCACGTGTCATGACTTAGTTAGGTAGGGGAATGAATCCTGCAAGTGTGCATGTGTGTGGGAGTAGTAGGGTGTGTGTAAATGCAAGTGTGAGCGAACAGATCCTTTTGGCAAACACTACAATACACCAGATGCTGCATACTCCCCCAGTAAACACAGGGGATGTCACCACACTATCAGCACAGCCAAACAGGGCTAGTTGGCTAGTAATGCCAATAGTGTGCTTTGCTACTGTGTCTATTACCATTGTCAGAGTACAGATAGGTATGTTTTGGTAACCCACAACTGTCATGTGTGGTTGTGTCACACAGTATGACCTTGTGTGGGTGTTTGTACAAAACAATGCATGCCACTGCCTAAACCAGCAATGGCATTACACACATGATGTATGTGTGTGACACATACACATAAATACCTGTGACCTGCAGTAGTTACCATGTCTGACACATGCTTCGCATGGATAAATGGTATTTGCAATGTATACCAATATGACTGTGTCTTACTGTGCAGGGTCCGCATGTGGTATGTCTCTATACAGTGTGGGTGTCTATGGTGAAAGACCTACAGCAGGGGATACACATCAGGTCTGGGCCATATAGTGTACATGTAGTCGATGTACAGGTGCTGCATGTTCCCACCTGTTGTGGTAGTGGTAACATGTCATTCCACTGCAATTCGGTGACCACCTGCTGTGAACCCTTCAACTAGTGTGTTGTAGCTACAGTAATGCTCACACACAATGTTTGGCTGTATGCAGTCCGGCAATATAAACACAGTTCTTGAGACTGTCATATTGCCAGTGTTGTTATGGAGGATAGGTGGTCTTCCTGTGTATGGGAGCGTTGTGTGTGCCAGGCTATGAACCAGATGGCAGTCCGACACACTGTTTTCTGCACATGAGTAGGCCCTGATGGTTTGTGCTGTGCCAACAACCTGGAGGTGTGTGTATCTGTGTTACCTTGGGATACCACCCCCCTATCCATGTGTGTTACAAGTGTAGGAGACAACAGGCATGGTATGGGGCATAACCTGTCAGTGATGGGTAACACCTGTGAGCCATGAATCATGAATCTGGTACTGCACAGACATTGCAGTTCACCGTGCTGAGGGCAGTGTCTGGTGCATGCATCTTCCGGTATACACTGCTGTTGTTGTGTAGCAGCACTGTTAGTGTCCTAACCTGTGTGATACCCACGGAGGTCGCTATGTAAACCATGTCCTGCAGCATAAGGCAGTATGTGTGTACCAAGGAGCTTTGCCATTATACATCGGGCCATGGGTGTCACGTGTAAGATTACCCTTGCACATCATTGTGGCTTCCCTAGCATGTAAGCACACATTGACAGCCAGTGGATACCCTATGAATGACAGTGGAGACTAAGCATAATGTAGACATACAACACCCTTCCCACATATAGTGGTAGAATACCTGGTGAGGGTATGTTGGCAACCAACATCAGGCTCATACTGGCCTGTGCCACATGCTGAGAGATCCATTCTATGTTCCTTATCATGTAGTCCAGGGAGGTATGTCTCAGGCAGCCATACTGGCATGGTCAGTGAGTGAGTCATATCTGTCCATGCCTCTGACTGACCTGTATGCATGTGTGCTGTGGTGGACCATAGTGCCCCTGAGGCATATCACTGTGACCTTCACCAGATACAGCCTGTTGAGCAGGACCCCATTGCAGCACACAAGACAGGTACCTGACATGTCTGTAGCAGGTGTGTTTTGTAGCCCTACAGGCTGTGAGTGTGTGGCACAGGGGATGTGCGTGCCATGTGTGGCATGTGCTGTGTTCTGATGGAACATATGCCTGTGTGCCAGCTGCGGAGGTGTGTGATGCCCAGGCAGGCTGCTATTCTGAGTCCCCACGTATGCCCCAGTGTGTTCAGCATGCTGTCAGTGCATGTCAATGTCTGACTGGTATTGTAGTCACTGTAATATATTTTATTGATTTATTTATTTATCCTACATTTGTTGACTGGGATAGTCCGACTGGATGCATGTCAATTTCTAGGCGAGGCCCATGGAGACAAGCTACGAGGGTAGCAGATACAACATTACATAATACTAGCATTACATATTACAAACAGATTATTTACAGAGATTACATAAGTAAGCAAGTCAAACATGTTCCACAGGTTAATGTTAGACCTGAGCACAAGTCAGGATTAAATTAAAATTACACAGTAAAGTGGTTCACTGATTTTACACATTCGAGTTAGCCAGGCTTGATACATTGACATAGCCAGTTAAGTGACAAATGTTGTTTGAGTCTACTGTTAAATTGACCTAAGGTGGACAGTAGGGTAATATCAGCTGGAAGTGAGTTCCAGGATCTACTTACAGGGTTTGCAAAGAGAGAATCACTGGCTGTGTTATTAAACTTGCTAGTCTGAAGTAGTAATTTGTTAGAAGATCGAAGCGGTCTAGGATTGTTATAGCGGGTGATAATATTTGAAGTGCAGGAGTATTGTCTGGATTATAGAGGATTTTATAGGCCATAATCAGTTGGTTATACTGTATTAGGCTGGGTATTGCAAGCCAACCAAGCTGATTTAGATTGATGCAATGATGTGTCCTAAAAGGTAGCCCAGTGGCAAACCTGGCAATGTGGTTGTAGCAAATTGAGTGTTTTTTAAGGACAGTCTTGTTCATATTCGAGAGTAGAGGGGATGCATACAGAAGGGTTGAAACAAGGTGTGAGCGAGCTATGGCACCTTTAGCTGGAGGGGCTAGGAAGGCTTTAATTCTGTAAAGTGACCCTAGTTTTCTATTGATGGCTTTGATAATCTGGTTAACATGTAGGTCACATTTGAGATTATTGTCTATGATGACAGGGGAGATTATTGTGCCATCAGTTGATGTTATGGTAACGGTGAAAGTGGTAGACCTACGTGTTGGTGAAATAACAGCAGTTTAGTTTGATTGGGATTTAGGATCAGACGATGTTCAGAAAGCCAGTTTTCTATTGTATTAAAGGTGGTCTGGGTAGCTGACTATAACTCTACAGGAGATGTGGCTGAGCAGATCAGAGTAGAGTCTTCAGCATATTGGATACAGCTGACTTTTGGGATGACAGTATAAAGGTCGTTAATGAAGATGGAGAACAGCAAGGGCCCTAGTATAGAGCCTTGTGGTACTCTGAGGGTGTTAGGTAGAAGGTTAGAGAGTTTGTTCTGCCAGAACCCAGCCTGCTGTCGACCATGCAGGTAGGATTGAAACCATTGGAAGGCTCCAGTATCTAGACAGTCTTTGCAGGGTGTGGAGTACAAGTTGGTGATCAACCATATCGTATGCCTTGGAAATATCCAAAAAGAGGGCTGTGGATATATAATTATTGTTGCAAGTATGGCTTATGGTGTTAGTAAAGGCTAGGAGGCCTGAAGTATTGGTGTGATGAGGACGTAAGCCATGCTGAGTGTCTGCCATAATGCGAGTTTGGATTAGGTGGTGCATGAATTGTCTATGACGAAAGTTTCCATAATCTTTGCAAGTGGAAAGAGTATAGCTATTGGCCTATAATTGGAGACTTCAGTAGAGCTGCCTCCTTTGTGAAGTGGGATTACATATGACATTTTCCAGATGGTGGGAAAGTTAGATTCTAACATGGTTCCTTTGATTATCTTTGAGACGGGGTAAGCAATAGCATCATCTGGTTTTGATAGGTACTCGGCAGGGAGTTGATCAGCAGAAAGTGTAGTGGGTTTCACTGTTTCAATCAAGGTATGGAGAAGTGAAGTGGTGACTGGTTGGCAGCTGGATGAAAGTAGTTTTCTAGGGGTGCTACTTTCAGGACCAGGGGAGCTAGGAGGTAGATGACTAGCTAGGGCCTGAAATGTCTCAGTAAAGAACTGGTCAAAACTATCAGGAACATCTTCAGGGGGATTATCAATAGTAGCAGCAGGGATTTGGGTTGATGTTTGTCCAGGATGTAGTATATATGACATGCCACCTGACAGGGTATGGCATTACTGGGTTCAGAGAGACCAGTCCCCAGATTGGCTGTGTGGTGGCATCCCACAAATGTGTTGTACGTTCCTGGCCAAGGGTGATGGCTGACTGCATACATGTGGCAGCTGTGACAATGACACATGACTCACATAAACCACAACTGAACCATAGAGGTGATTCACAGGTTACCTTTGCACATGCTACCCTAGTAGTGTGATTGCCATGGTGAGTACCAACACATAGGGCCAATGGGGAACAACATACTGAAGGTGTGTATGTGTGGGTGTACTGCTACTGTTTCATAGCACTGACATATATAACTGCACACGTGGGTAAATGCCAGGTAGGACGTGTGCAATGTGTCACAGGCAACGTATATGCGTACAGCACAGACAGTGATGTTCTGTCATGTGTAAAGTTGACATACGTATCGTACACTATGCAGATGTCACTAGAAGTCTACAGAAGCACTGTAACTCTGCATTGCAGGTATAAGCAGTGTTCCAGGGAACCCCAAGCGAACATGCATGCAAACAAAGCTACAGTAAACAGGGCTGGAAGTAGTGCATTATACAACAAAGAAGGGGTAACAATAACAGTAAGTAACAATGCAAATATGTAGGCACTATCAACATGTACCCAGGAATACGCAGCGCAGATGCCCATGGTAGAACTGATATTATGTCATACTTATTTGTGATTTGGATTACATTGGTACTGCACACATATCTACATGCGCCAACATCCACATGGCATAGTCATTGTGGGCAACTTGACACCATTAATGTACATGTCCACCATTGCATATCACTACTTGCGTTAGCTTTCCCCCTGTGCTACCCATGTATGCGACTATCTGTTGACAACCTTACCACAGGCATGCAATTATTTGCAGCTGTTATACTTTGGTATGTACTATGGGTGCAGATAACAATTCAGGACATTCATACAGTTACTGCAGCAGGCATGCTGGGATAAACACACAGTCATAGCAGCACACTGTACTGTTACCAACATGATACTACTAATACACTTCTATGCAGTCACCCTGTGCATCAGCAACATGTTTACCTGTTCCCGCAATGATGTTGAGATTGCAGCAGGTGGCACAGTGTCATCATATGCACAGGGTGTGGATTAGGTATGCCTGAGTCAGCCACTGATGCCACCAATTGATATGTGTGTGTATGTGTGTTGGTGAGGGGCAGCAGTACAGGGTGGGGCAGTGTTGGTGCAGTGTGTGCATGTATGTGGTTGCCCTAGGTGTTAACATTTTGCATGTGTGTATGCACGCACACAGTTCCACCTCATGGCTGCCATATACAGGGGTTTGTGGACAGCCACAGACTGCACCTGGCAGGCCATACAGATCATTGTCTGTGTGCACGGACACGGTACCTGTGCCTGGCAGGTGTGCTATGGACCGTATCCAGTACAAAGCCAGACTGGGTACTGTCATCAGAAGCAGGAGTGTGTTGACTGGACACATGTCCCTGTTGGGACTGTCCAGAGCCATGTGCACGTGGTCTCCTGGGGCGTTCTGATGACAGGACAGACCCAGCATTACTGGGGCTGCTGCTGGCACTATGGGGGCATGCGCGAGCCTGTTGTCATCCACGCTGACTGCCAGCTGCTGCTGCTGCTGGCATATGGCCACGTCGACACCGCAAACACCCACCATTGCCCTGGCTCATGGACATCTGGTTGTGGAACTGCTGTAATATGTCGCCACACCGTCTGTCTATGACATCGGTGAAGTTACGGATAGCATCTGCAATGTCACGCATACTGTCTGTCATGGCTGTGCGACATGCTCTCAGCTCCCTCAGACCCTGTCTGGTGTACCTTTCCATACGTGACTGTGCCTGCATGACAGTCCGAAACATAGCTGAGGTTGACAGACCTCTTTGGGCACGTTGGCCAGAGGCAGTATGCCCACGGATGCTCCCACGAGAACCCATGGGCAACTTTCTGTGTGGTACCATCGGAGGACCCTGCCCATGGCTGCTGTGTGGGGACGCATGTGCCACAGGTACCACATTACCCTGGTCTATGCCCACTGTATCCTGTCCATCACCTAGGGACAATGGTGACAAAGGATGTACAGGCAGGATGACTGTGCGCAATGATGGGGTTGACAGCTATGTACTGTCAATTGGCTCACTAATGGCAGACCCTGACACACCTTCCTGTACCATTACACAAATATCATCATTACCAGTAGCCGTGGCACAGGATTCAGGTTCCCTGCTGCAGGTCACCAGAGCAGCCCCAGAACCTGTGGGAGGAAGACAGGAAACACAGTTTACAGTCTCCAGACATTGTTACCAGTGATGCACTTATACACACATGCACACATGCACACATGGACACATGCACACATGGACACAGGCACACATGCACACATGGACACAGGCACACATGCAGACATGCAGACATGCACACGTGGACACATGCACACAGGCTCACATGCACACATGCACACATGCACACAGGCACACATGCACACATGCAGACATGCACACGTGGACACATGCACACATGCACACGTGGGCACATGCACACATGGACACATGCACACATGCACACATGCACACGTGGTCACATGCACACATGGGCACATGCACACATGCACACATGGTCACGTGTACACATGCACACATGCACACATGCACACATGGACACAGGCACATGTGCACACATGCACACATGCACACGTGGACACAGGCACACATGCACACATGCACACGTGGACACAGGCACATGTGCACACATGCACACATGCACACATGCACACATGGGCACAGGCACACCTGCACACATGCACACATGCACACCCCGCAGTATACACACAGAGCACTACTGAGTTACACTACTGTTACTAGCATTATCAGGACTATTATAGGTTATGTTAAACACACTCACCAGCATGGATGGCCTGTCTTGCTGTAACCCTGGAGGGACCTGCAGAAATGATGAGATTAATGTCAGTGGGCACAATTGTGCCATTGATATTGAATATGATACAGTGTACAGAACAGTCAAGTGTACATATGGCATATTACCTGCACGCTCCATGTCGTGCTGCTGTGTGGAACCAGCCTCCATCATAATGCAGGTGTACTGCTGTTGGTGTTCCGGGGCTGGAGCCACAACACTTAGGAGTAGCCCCTCCAGTTTGGTGAGGGGGGGGATGTGTGGCCACCCCACCTCTTGTGGCGAACTGTTGCCTGTGGATATCTGATGCACGCTGCCGAACACTTCGGATTAAATCACTGCAGTGATGTCGTACCTGCTCATATGTCCTGTTATGCGTGTCAATATCATTTACCCTATGGACAAGGTCTTGCCACAGTGCGGCCCTCTCCTGCTGATTCTGACTGGTGCAGGAAAACAGGATGTCATACTCCCGCACCAGGCTCTGGTGGATCTCCTCATCTTCCACCACAGAGTAGGCGGGGTTATGCTGTCACGCCATCTCCCTGGAAGAGAACACAAACAGGATATCAGCAGACCATGTCAGCAATATATGGCACACATACTATACATGATACTCATGTGTAGTGATATACTACTACTCCCATATGTTGCATGTGTGTGTGTCGAGGTGGATACACAGGTACATGGCCAGATATCAGTGCTCAGCCAACACCTGTGCAACAATACCTGCCACATTCCACAAAACATAGTAGCATGCCCCATCGGTCAGCACACACTGACAGGTGCAATGCACAACCTCACTCTGGGGGTTCATCCCAAGGTACTGTATGTGGGACACCGTCCACTACTGTGATGTGGACAGAAGTTACTCGGCCTGGATATACATATCCCACCACCACCACCAGCACAGTAGACTACTTTGATATGTATGTGATTAGACAGTTATTCACTTGCTGGGACTGAGATGGTATCCATGCAGCACACTGGGCCAGTGGAAGCCACAAGCCACACTGATGACCCCTTTGCAAATGCTTACCATGGACATGCCACAGATTGCATGGAACTTGCACACACATTTCTAACCCAGACCCTATGCACAAAGGTTAGGCATCCTGTCCAGTGGACCCCAGACAGAGGCAGATTGTATAACAATAGCAGGAGGCTACTGCAGGACACAGCACATTCACATTAAGGGAAGGCATCTGTGGTCAGCACTGGTACTACGCTATGGTCCGTCATAACAATGGCCATGGCCTACTCTGGGAGGGAAATGGACACAAACACTATGGATGACCACAAGGCCTTCTTCAGTTATGTTACACATATGGACCACATGCCTCAGATATGCTCTGTGTTAATACACACCTACTTAACATTCACCAAACACACGGATATTGGCAACAATCTTGCAGACATGTTCGGTGCACGTATCCCCACTCCTTCTCCCCCACCAGTTGAAATATTTATCACAGCTGTATGTAACCTCCCTATCATCTCACATGTCCAGGTGAGGGCCGCCCTCAGCAGAGAAGATCACACAGCATCACTGTGACCTCGTGGTATCCCTGGATGTGTGCTACCGGCACTCCGAGAGGACATACAACCGCATATAACACTGATAGTTTATCTTGGCTGTACTACAGGATATGTACCTGGACAGTGGCATACAGCAACAGTGGTCCCACACCATTAAGTGGGCACCTCAACTGACCCTGGGAATTGCCACATCATATGCATAATGGGCCTGGTCTGCTAAGCTATGGAATTATGCAGTATGGGATGTATATGCAGTGACATTGGGTACCTGCAGACACTTGTTCCCAGCCAGTGTGCCTTTGGGATGGGATGATCCTGACTTTTGAACCTGGCTGACCTTTCAAAGCAGTCACTACAGCCATTGCTGGGCCAACACACAGACAACTGCTGCCAGGATCATGGCCTAAGACTGATTGACATGTAATGTATGGTCATCCACTTTTGGTGGAACTACGTACACACAACATATCACATGGACATACCTATGGATACAGACCTATGACACATTTGGAGGGTTCACAGTATGCACACTATTAACCTGCTACTTTGCATTACCTCTGTTTGTCACAGCTGGTTGTGTTACCACAGCTTCTGCTTGCTGCTGCTACTGTCAGTGCTGACAGCTTCGGGTGACAGAGTCACAGTGTCTGATTTTTTTTTTGCTCTCTCTCTCTCTCTCTCTCTCTCTCTCTCACTTCTCGCTCTCCGTCTGCTTACAGACAATGCAATGAATGTATTGCATGTGGGGAGTGTTAGCACTGGATGCTTTTGTAGGTATCTGCATAGGTCCATGTGATGGCCTCTGCACCAATTGTAAGCCAGCATTTGCTAATTGCATACAGCCAGTTGTGTACTGATTGCAGTTCTCACTGTGATTTCAGGTCAGTGCTATAAAAGGGTATGTGAGATAGGCGTTGCCCTTTCAGATTGTGAGGGCGGGGACCATGCTGGTATGCTGTGGACAGTGTTCTGTGAGTGTAAAGGTTAGTATCTCTCTCATGATTCAGGCTGTGTTGTATATTCACATTTCTCCATTCCTCTCTCATGTTCCCTGTAGCAAGTGTGTATGCACATTGACTCCTACAACTATATATATATATATATATATATATATATATATATATATATATACACATATGTACATATACATACATTTATATATGTACTTTAACTGACCTTATTATCTACAAGCTGCCAACTAGCATGGCTGTTAGCAAGTGTGTATGCACACTGACTCCTACAACTATATATAGATATATATTTATATATATATATATATATATATATATATATATATATTATATATATATGTACATATACATACATTTATATATGTACTTTAACTGACCTTATTATCTACAAGCTGCCAACTAGCATGGCTGTTTCTGTTCACACACTACTATTATGGAAATCCAGTAGTTTCAATAATAATAATAATAATAATCCATGTTCAATAATAGCCTCGCATCAGGCTTTGTGCCCAATGAATGGCACACAGCAACAGTTAACCCACTCCACAAAGGGGGAGCCACCACTGATCCCGGGAACTATCGACCTATTAGCCTGACGAGCCTGGTCTGCAAGGCCATGGAACATATCATCATGGAACTCATAAACAAACACATTGGTAACCTCCAAATTCTGGATCCCACCCAGTTCAGGTTTGTGAAAGGCAGATCATGCCTCCTGAACCTGATCGACTTCTTCAAGGCAGTCACCAAAGCCGTGGATGAGGGTAAGGTGGTTCACACAGCCTATCTTGACCTCACCAAGGCTTTTGACACCATCCCCCATTCTGGAATTATAGCTAAACACACTAAACTAGGTATAAATCCCTATGTCACAAGATGGGTTGCCAAATGGCTCACTGACAGAACCCACACTGTAAAAGTTGCATACTCCAAATCTGACCTCAAAGCAGTGACAAGTGGAGTACCACAGGGTTCCGTCCTGGGACCTCTCCTGTTTGGTATCTACTTCTCTGAAGTACAGGCTAACACAGAAGGCCTCTGGCTAATGAAGTTCACAGATGACTGCAAACTAGGAGCCATAGTCAAGTACCCAAATGATGTGGACATCATACAGAAGGGCCTCACTGAGACAGATGCCTGGTGACAGAGCCATGGCCTCAAGCTCAATGCCAAAAAGTGCAGTGTCATCCTCTTTGGTAAAAACTCTGTACCCATGAACTACCACATAGGCAGCAACCTACTTAACACTGAATGCGTGATAAGAGACGTTGGGACCCAGGTGGACAGTAGTCTCTCCTTTGATAGTCACATCACCACAGTAGTCAGAAAGTCCTTCTACGTGGCACACCTCATCATAAAAGGGTTCTTATCCAGGAAAAAAGAGGTCATTGTTCCCCTCTACTCATCACTCATTATACCCATTATAGAGTACAATGCCCCTTTTGGAATGTACCTCACAAGACATCTGCAGCAGCTGGAAAGGCCACAGAAGTACCTCACAAAGAGGATTACTGGCCTCAAACAAATGCCCTACACTGACCGCCTCAAAAAACTCCACCTTAACTCCATAGCATATCACCTAATCCAAGGTGATCTCTGCCTAACATATAAAGCTATGTCAAACCCAGTGCTGTTGGACATGCTACACCTAAAGAAATCCCAATCCCTCCGAGCTACACACTCTAGGGACCTAAACCTTGTCACCACCATAAACAGGACACACTGGAGGGATAGATTCCTGTCCCAAAGACTTCCTGTACTCTGGAATAAGCTACCCATCTATGACAAGCAAAGTTCTTCATTAGCACTCTTCAAGAATAATCTTGATGAGTGGATGGGAAATAGGAAATACACCCCAGAGATCACTTCTGTGTCTCTGATGGACAGTGGCACAAGAAAATAACTTTCTTGGGTGGTGTAAGCTATGGAACCTTGCTGGCTAGGCTTATGTAGGCCCTTGGGCCAATAGCCTAGTACTTACCTCTGAACCTATATGTGAAAAAAACAAGCTTTTAAATCACAAACCAGAAAGTTGAAAGAGATGGACAAACTGCCCAAATGGTCAATAAACTACAATTTCTGGGCCAAGAACCACTCCTCTTGTGGTAGGCAGGCTACCTAGTGCTTACCACTCCCGCTGATAAGCTAGAAGGCTTTCCTCCAACACAGAAAGGCTTGCGGGGCGCAGAAGCTTACCAACAGTCCTTAATACAGCAACTCTGCATGTGGACTAGGCTAGTTACAGGAAAGGTGGGAAACAAACGCAAGTGCGGCTTTTAAACCGGAAAGTTTAAAGAGATGGAAAAAAACTGCCCAAATTGTCAATAGCTACAATTTCTGGGCCAGGAACCACTCCTCTTGTGGTAGATAGGCTACCTAATGCTTACCACTCCCACTGATAAGCTAGAAGACTTCTCTCCAACACAGAAAGGCTTGGGAGGCTCAGAAGCTTACAAAGAGTCCTGGATACAGCAAATCTGTACCTGGACTAGACTAGTTACAGGAAAGGTAGGGAAGAAGTACAAATGCAGACTTTTAAGCCAGCAAGTTGAAAGAGATGGAAAACTGCCCAAACAGCCAATAAACTACAATTTCTGGGCCAAAACTCACTCTTCCCATGGAGGATAGGCTACCTAGTACTTACCACTCCCTCTGATAAGCTAGAAGGCTTCCCACCAACACAGAAAGGCTTGGGGGGGGGCTCAGATGCTTACCAACAGTCCTAGATACAGCAAGTCTCTATCTGGACTAGACTAGTTACCAGAAAGGTGGAAAACAAGCGTAAATGCGGCTTTTAAACCAGAAAGTTGAAAGAGATGGAAAAAAACAGTCAATAAGATGCAATTTCTGGGCCAGGAACCATTCCTTTTGTGGTAGGTAGGCTACCTAGTGCTTGCCACTCCCACTGATAAGCTAGAAGGTTTTCCTCCAACACAGAAAGGCTTGGGGGGCTCAGAAGCTTACCAACAATCCTGGATACAGCAACTCTGTATCCGGACTAGGCTAGTTATAGGAAAGGCAGGAAACAAGCGCAAGTGCAGCTTTCAAACCAGAAAGATGAAAGCGATGGAAAAAACAGCTCAAACAGCCAATAGCTACAATTTCTGGGCCAGGGACCACTCCTCTTGTGGTAGATAGGCTACCTAATGCTTATCACTCCCACTGATAAGCTAGAAGGCTTCCCCCCAACACAGAAAGGCTTGGGGGGCTCAGAAGCTTAAAAGTGTCCTGGATACAGCAAATCTGTACCTGGACTAGACTAGTAACAGGAAAGGCAGGAAACAAGTGCAAACACAGGCTTTTAAACCAGAAAGTAGAAAGAGATGGAAAAACTGCCCAAACGGCCAAATAACTATGAATTCTGGGCCAAAACTCACTCTTCCCATGGTAGATAGACTACCTAGTGCTTACCACTCCCACTGATAAGCTAGAATGCTTCCCTCCAACACAGAAAGGCTTGGGGGGCTCAGAAGTTTACCAACAGTCCTGGATACAGCAAGTCTGTATCTGGACTAGACTAGTTACAGGAAAGGCAGGAAACAAGCTTAGAATTTTTTTTTTTTTTTACAGAAAAGCAGCTAAAACAGCAGTAAATACAATTGAAATTGCAGTGTAGGCTAGCACACTTGAGTGTGTAGCAATATTACAGCAAATACAGGTTAAATAAATGCAATTAAATTAACAAATGACTAAAAAACAAGTGCAGAAGGCAGTAAATTAGAAGGCTACTAACAAGCAGTAATAAGTGCAGAGTAAGAGCGAATGAACAGATAACAGCACGCATAACAGCATCTAAGATAGTTACAGTAAGAGCAGCTGAATAAAGTATATATATATATATATATATATATATATATATATATATATATTTTTTTTTTTTTTTTTTTTTTGAGGGAGGGAACAGAGCAGGATTAAGAGGCTACAGGGGTTGTACTTCCCAACATACCTCTCAAGTGTACCTCATTACGAGGAACGTACCTCATTTGGGGTCTTAAAAAGTTCATGTTCTTCGAAGTTGCTTGAAGTTCCACATTGAAAGACTGTCACACATTCAGTGTTAGAAATTTTGTTAAGTGAAATCCATGGTAAATAGAAATGGATCATATTAACTCAGTAAAAGATCTTCTTTATAAGTAAAACAAGCATATTTTCACCACCCTATGGCCTTCCTAGTAGAAGTTGTTAGTAAGCCATTAGTATGTGTTCCACATTTTGCCCATTTGTTCCACATTATGATGGCTAGTGTTCCTCATTTTGAAGATGGAAGGTTGAGAGCTATGCTTCCCAAATGCTGTCTTTGTATACAGTAGGAGTGCCTGAAATCAGAATATGATCTCACTGCACTCAGTTGAGTGAGCAAATGAGATGGGCCCAGAAGGAGTATCCAAATACAAATTTACAAGAGGGGCAGGCAATTTCAAAGCCACCAACATTAACACCAAAACAAGAACATGTAGCCGGGGTGGGAAACTGACTGTAGAGACACAGCCACAACTTCAGTTCAGTTAATATTCAGTGAGAAACACAAATAAATAAATTAAATGCAGTACTATATGAAAAAGAGCAGATAAAAGTGTACTTAAATTCTATTACACATCCAGTTAATTGCAGGTAGATCTTAGCCAGCCAAAGCTCAGATATTAAGCAGAAATAACCCAAGATTTACCACTTATATAAGGCAGGACAGAATATCAGTGAGGTGAAACTATCCCACAATGCTATCAATGGCTACACAGAAATTCTAACAAGTACTCTGTAGAGACACAGCCACAACTTCAGTTCAGTTAATATTTAGTGAGAAACACAAATAAATAAATCCAATGCATTACTATATGAAAAAGATCAGATAAAAGTGTACTTAAATTCACTTTTACGTCCAGTTGATTGCAGGTAGATCTTAGTCAGCCAAAGCTCAGATATTAAGCAGAAATAACTCAAGATTTACCACTTATATATGGCAGGACAGAATATCAATGAGGTGTTTTAAGTGTACTTTTTACTGTTTTTGCCTTATCTTGAAAAAAAAAAAATCTTGTTTCCCGCCTTTCTAAGCTAGTATAGTCCAGTTTTCAGGCTAGTGCTGAATTCAGGTCTGTGTTACAAGTTTCTGAGTTGCCCATACCTTACTTGGATTGAGGGAAGTTTCTCTGTTCACCTGTGAGAGAGGGGAACTTTGAGCAGCCATCTGTCCCTGGAGGAGTGGTTCCAACCCAGAAGTTAGTTGTTTAAAAACCGTGTTTGCACGGTTTGTGCACGGGCAGCACTGGTTAGCTAGGGTTAAATTATATGGTAACAGGATTCTGAAGAAGTCTCAGTGATGAGATGAAAGCGCTAAGCCTGTTACCTATTTTATTATTTTTTCTGTTTAAATAAACATCAGTTTTATTTTATTCACTCTGTGGTCGTAATTGGAATACAAACACAACGTGATTGTGGTTACTGGACAGCCTTTATTGTGTCGGAGCAGCGTTGAGTTTAGTTTTTGTGTCTTGTGGTGGATTTTTGACTTTGATTACTAGTTGCCAACTATTGCCATTCCGGCTACGAGGAGTCCTACCAAGTTATGGATAACAGTGGTATGTTAAACGAGTTGTTAAGGGTCATACAGACCCATTCTCAAAGCGGAGATACACCCAGTGGTTCCGCCCATGATATCCCATGTGCGCAGAGCAGCCCGAGGGGGAATGTGGTCGCTGGAGTGACATCAGAAGGGTGCGACGCGGTAACAAGAGGAGAACGATCTGGACTAGATCATGTTAACCGGAGGGCAGATGAGACAAACAAACAAAATTTTGAATCAGAAGAAGGAACAAGTAGAAAGCAGTATATCGATTTGTACAAGGATGTAGACTTCAATATATGGTTAAACAAATCTTTTCAAACCAACGTAGCTGAAAAAAGCAACCGTAACCGAAACAAAATGACTTTTAAGGACAAGTGTAAGAATTTTAAAATCTTATTAATTAAATACAAATCCCTAGCGATAGAAAATTGGTACTTTGACAAGTGTATTAAACAAAAAATAGTACCAAAGGGTTTAAGATTAAATAAGTTTCCGAACAATGCTTTTGAAGATAAAAATTTTTTTAAACGTGTTTGTGATATTTTTAATGACTGTGGGCTGGCTATGTTAAAATTGATGATGAATCGGAACATAGAAATTATGGAATTAAAGAAGAAAGAGATAGATAATTTGTACAAAGAAATCAGTACAGACTTGTTATTCCCAGTGGAGGAATACAAATATGTTTATGTTAAGGTTTTGCATGATACTGATTTTGTTACTGACACTAATATCAATAGAAAATTAAAGAAATTAGAAAGGGACATACATGAATATGAAAATGGTTTTGCTTATTCAAATGAAACAAAAACACAAAGTTTTGGACAGAACAAGATATCTTACAAATATAGACAAAACGATAACAATAGGAACTACAGACAAGGGGGAACAGGATGGAATAAATATAAGAATCAAGATGTGCAGGAATATGGTCATTACAGAAATGAACAATTTTATTCTGGTGATAGTGATAAAAATTTTGATAGAACACAGTTCCCTTTAGAGATGGAGGAACCAAGGAGGTCAGAGAGGCTGAGAAATCGGACTCAGCAACCCTCATATGCACAAGCAACAATGACCAACAGTGTACAGCAGATGGGGAGAGAACACAGATAGGGGTCTCCCTAATGAAGATAGACAAAGTAATTATAGAAGAACTGAATGGGGAACACATGTTTGTAGAACAGGAACAACAGGTTAATATAATTAATACTTTTAATAATTTCAACATTTTTAATTATACCGACATGGTTATTAGTGAGGAATTTTTTAATTTATTTATAAAAGGTTTTACTTTTGTTCCTGTAAATAAGCCTAAGATAGAAAATATAATACTGGATATTAGGATGTTTACACGTAAACTGAATTTTCAACATTTGTTTAAAGACAAAGCAGTAACAGATAAAGGGGATAGTTTAATTAGACTAAGTACATACAACCCCCCACTTCAACATGAAATTTTAAATTTTGAAAAATGTGTTATTAACAGAGTTCGTAGTGAGTACAGGAAAGGAAGAAAAATGAAGAAAAATTTGACAAAGGCTGAGGCTGATTTATTAGATAACTTGAGTAAAAATGACAAGATACGAATTATGAAGCCTGATAAGGGGGGAGGACTGGTGATAATGGACAAATGGGACTACATTAAGAGGATGAAAGATATTTTGGATACCGAGGAACATTACAGTTTGGTAACCAGGAATTAAATAAATATTTCATATAGAAAAATTGATTTGATTTTAGATGATAATTTACTTACAGGTATGATAGATACTAAATTATATAATTTTTTGAAAGTTCCCAAACCTGTGATACCTGCTATCTTCGGTATACCCAAAATCCACAAATCCTGGTCTGATCCCCCATTGAGACCTATCGTAGCTTCCCAAGAATCAAAAACGCAGCCTTTAGCAATCTACGTTGATACAAAAGTCAAAAAATTTTACAATAAATACGATCATATCTTAGTAGATTCTTGGGACTTTTTGCAAAAAATTGGGAGAAGCATTTATACCGACGAAACTCTCTTTATCACTATTGATGTGAAGGATTTGTTTTCTGTCATTCCCCAGGTCTTAGGTTTAGAATGGTTTGAGGATATGTTACAGGAAATGAATATTTTAACAGTTGAAGAATTTAGATTAGTTTTAGAAAGCATGGAATTGGTTTTAAAATATAATTACATGTATTTCGAGGGTGATTATTACCACCAAAAGGACGGGGTTGCTATGGGTTCAGCCTGTGCCTCAGTATTTGCCAATATAGTAATGCTGTTTTGGGAGAAGAACTATGTTTTAAATTCTATTTATAGTCAATACATTGGCCAATATTTCCGTTAGACGATATTTTTGTCTTATGGACAGGATCTTACAATATGGTGAATGAATTTATTAGTTACATTAATCAGACAACTTCATTTTTACAATTTACATATGAAGTTGGGAGAAATGAAATTCACTATTTGGATATAAACTTGATTAATGATTACAACAATAAGTGTTATAAATCAAACATTTTTAGAAAGGAACACTACTCTAATGCGTATTTACACTTTGATAGTGATCATCCTTACCAACTTAAAAAGAATATTATAAAAGGACAGATGATTAGGATGGCTAGAATGATTTCAGATGAGACTGAATTTTTGGACGAAATCAACAATATAGAGAAAATGTTTATGGACAGAGGATATCCTATGGATTTTATTATCCCAATTAAGGAATATGTAACAGCAGGGAGAGGTGTTAAATATACTCCATTATTGGTTAAGGATGGTGCGCTAGTTTTTGAAGTAAATTCAGTACTTAATATTGACATTAATATTGATGCAAATATAGTACTCAATACCAATTATACTAATGAAAATGTCAATAGTGTAGACAGTAGGAATAATAGTTTGAATACACAGGAAAGAGTTAAGGAGGGGGTTACACCATATTTGACCCTTACTTACCACCAGGGTATAGGTTGGTTGAAAAAAAGCATACATGAAACATGGGAAATGTTCAAAAACATGGCAGTGAGAACGGATGTCTTTCAAAACAAGATTAAATTCAGCTTCAGAAGAAACAGAAATATTAAGAATATCATAGAGAAGGACAAAAGTAGTAGTAGTGGAAGTATTAAAAAGCAAGGGAGTTTTGCTTGTGGTAGATGTGCACAATGTTGTTACATAGCTGGATTGAAAGAGGTTAGAATTTCAAATTTGCAAATTACACTCAAAGCTAGGAAGTATTACAGTTGTTATTCCAGAGGGTGGTATATTTCGTCTTCTGTAAAGCCTGTGATTGTTATTATATTGGGAAAACAGAACGCCACCTCAGATCTAGAATATATGAGCATATGAGAGACATTAACAAATGTAATGACAACAATGCACTTTACAGACATGCTTTGACTTGCACACATGCTGACTTCAAGTTCTGGGTATTGGAGGAAATTGCCTACCCAGAAAGAGGAGGGGATTGGGAGACACGTTTGGAATATAAAGAAATGATATGGCAACTAAGGTTAGATGCTTGTGGTAGTAAAGGACTCAATGACCACATTTCTATTAGTCCGGCATTAAAAGTATTAGCAGGTGACCCTAAGAGACACAGTAGATGAAATTGAATTAATTAATTTATTCATTCATTTAATCAATTTCAACAAACATTAAGTTTTATTGGTTTTGTATTATTTTATATTCAATATTTAATATTTAATATTTAACATTTTAACATTTAATATTTAACATTTTATACATATACATATGATACATATATTATATATAAATATACATATTATAAATATTTTTTATTATATATTTATTATATACATAAATATTTTATACATATTTACATAAATTTTTATACATATACATCAAGATATATTTCTCATTATTTATTATTATATATACATACATATATATTTATACATGTGTTTTATTTTATTTTATGTTGTGTTTTGAATATTTATATAATTACTTATGTCTAATATATTCAACACTGCAGTATTTTGTGGCATTTATGACAGCAGTGGACCCAAGATCTTTGGGGATCTGTGAAAATGTTTTATGTCTGGATTCCTTTTGTTTGTACTTATGTCTTGATTTTTTACAGCTGTATTTTTTATGCTTGAATTCCTCATGCCTGCACTTTTACATCTGTACTTTTTATATTTGTACTTTTCATACTTGCATTTTTATATCTGCATTTTTTTCAAAATTTGCATATTTTAAATTTGCATTTTTTATATTAGTTTTTTTATATTCAGCATTTTTATATTCAGCATTTTTATCCAAGCATGTTATGTTTACATATGTTTTACTGTTGACTTCCTATCGATTTACATATAGATATATATACATTTTTTACACAACAAAGTAATGTATAGTGATAGTTCAGTATTTAAAAGCCACAATTTGTTAAACAGTCAGGTTTTGTGTGTTCTGTTTATTTAATTAATTAATTCCTTGTATTAAAGTATTTAGCCAGCCCCAGTCAAGAAAAGTTACGAAGGCTAGTTATATTTCATATTTTATTTACACCATTTTATTTCATTTTATATTATTAATTAATGATGTCAGTTTCTGTGGACCAATGAGTGAGAATCATTTGTTATAAAAGAACAATTTAGTTCATACGGTAACAGGATTCTGAAGAAGTCTCAGTGATAAGATGAAAGCGCTAAGTCTGTTACCTATTTTATTATTTTTTCTGTTTAAATAAACATCAGTTTTATTTTATTCACTCTATGGTCGTAATTGGAATACAAAGACAATGTGATTGTGGTTACTGGACAGCCTTTATTGGGTCGGAGCAGTGTTGAGTTTAGTTTTTGTGTCTTGTGGTGGATTTTTGACTAGGGTTAAATTATTCTCGGCTCCACTAAGTCTCCTCTTCAGTTTTTCACTTGAAACTGGTCTAACTCTCAACCTAAGCACTCAAAAAGCATCCTACAGTCCAGCACTTGCTCAGACCTAATAGGAAGCACTAATATACCCCGGCACTTGACTGCCCAGCAGGGCAAGGCTCTTTATCCACCCCTCAACAACCAAGTGACTAAGCAGCTCACCCTACTATTCAGGCATGACCAAAGGGCAACTTCAGGTGTACTCTCCAGTCCAGCTGGTGAAACTGGGTATCCTGAGGCAATGTTACAACTGCCTCATGTACACAGACAGCCCTCTCCTCCTTCCACAAAATACTAACATATACGTGAGATGCAATTATACAGCCAAACTGGAGGCTAAAGTCTCTCCACCCAAGACTGGAACAGATAGTCATGAGGAGAAGGTTAACACTTGCATCACACCTCCAGCCTCACACAGACCTACTAAACCAGCACTGGCAAAAAATACACATAAATACACAAAATCATACTCAGAGGCTCTAAATAAAAACCTGAAAAAACATCAGAGAGCTCCAAAGCAAAAACCCACAAAACCTGCACCACCCATCACAAACCAGACAACACATAAAACACAAAATCAATGTGCCCCACAATCACAGCCCTTAAGGCAAAATAACATACCTAACACACTAGTAATAGGTGACTCAATAGTCAGGCACACTGACACCCCACTCACTAGGCTGGACACGGAGAAGGTTACTATCGGGAGCCAGAATCCACCACATAACACAAGCACTCAGGTCACTCCAGAACAAGTACAAATATGACTCTGTCATTGTTCATGTTGGTGTGAATGACCTGAAATGTACCTCCCTGGACTACATGAAAAGAGACATGGAAGAGCTCTTTGATCATGAAGCCCCGGCGGGTATGACCCTGACCCTGACTAGCATCCTGCCCTCACCAAGAATGATACCTCAGTATAAAGAAAAAAATTATCAATTTCAATAATTGGCTAAGCTTCTGGTGTCATTCAAAGGGGATCCAGTGTCTGTCAGCCTGGGATGACATGTTCGATAAGCCGCATTGCTTTGCAAGAGACGGCTTGCACCTGTCACCCCTTGGCTTTTGAATACTGGCCAAGGCTCTTGCTGCCCCCATAGTGACTTTTTTAGGCAAGGCTCAAAATTCAAACCCACCACTGTAAACAGCACAAGCAAAAAAATAAGGGTTATGCTACTCAATGCCAGGTGTTTAAAATCTCAAAATGCATGCGCTCGAAGCACTCCTAAGTATGGAGAACATTGACATCTGTGCAGTAACTGAAACCTGCTTCAAGGCTCTAGAGAGCACTCCAGCACTACTGGGCTACAACTCATACAACACATTTCTCTCACAGAACATGGACCGAAACACAAAAGGAGGGGGTGTATCCATATTTATCAAGGATACTCACACCTCTAGGTTAGTGGCGCAGCATGATACCTCTGAGATCATCCATGTGCAACTAACATTGGGCAAATCTGCAATGCAAATTGTGGCCTGCTACAGATCACCCTCCATGACCCAGGACCACCACTCCGCCTTTCTGGAGACACTGGAAAACATGAAGGTCCTACCGAACATCCTGATATTGGGCAATTTCAATTACCCTACTATTAACTGGGAAAACTACTTCAGTATAAACACCCAGGCTCAGCACTTCCTGGAATTTATCAACTCAAATGCCGTGGATCAGCTGGCAACCTCCCCTACCAGAGGCCAAAACATATTGGACCTGGTCATCAGCAACATGAGCGACAAGTGTTCCGTACCGGAGGTCAACCAGTCACTGATTAGATCAGACCATAAACTAATCACCCTGGACGCCCACACCCCACCACAACCCCCAACCAAGGAAACCACAGTGAAAAACTTTTCTAAAGCAAACTTCACCTTAATTAAGGCAGAGGTGGCAAGTTTCACAGCCCCCCATGCTAAAGGATAACACTGCCCAATATGCAGAATCCTTTACAATTGCACTCTATGAGCACCTACATGGATGCATGGATCATGCCATCCTTAGCAAGACCAAGACTCACTTCCCTAAGAGAAGGAAAGCAGTCTGGTGGACCCCTGCCATAAACAAGTTATACAACAGAAGGAGGAAACTAGTTCAGAAAAAAAGCAAATCCCAAGAAGGAAAGACATCCCTGATCAGTATCAGTAAGAAACTAAGGTCCCTCATAAAATCAACCAAGGCTAACTTCGAAAGAAAAATAGCCAGGGATTCGAAAGATAACCACAAAGCCTTCTTTAGCTATGTCAAGAATCTAAGTGACAACTAGCAGATATGCTCTGAGCTAGTGCAAAATAGCACAAAATATACTGAACCTACTGATATTGCCAACATCCTGGCAGATAGATTCAGTGCAAACTTCACCTCCCTCTCACCTTCAAAAGAGCCCACAAATATACCAGAAAATTGTAGTGTCCCAGAAATCACAGAAGCACAGGTGAAAACAGCCCTTTCAAAAGCCAAAAACACAGCATCAATGGGGCCAGATGGTGTCCCAGGCTGCGTCTTGCACGAACTACATAATGAGCTAACCCCCACCTAAACACACTGTTCATCCTCTGCCTCTCCACAGGATATGTGCCCATAGAATGGCGCACAGCAACAGTTATTCCGCTCCACAAAGGAGGCGCCACAACTGACCCTAGTAACTATCACCCCATAAGCCTGACTAGCCTGGTCTGCAAGGCTATGGAGCGCATCATCATGAAACTCATTAACAAAGACATTGGGAGCCTCCAAACACTTGACCCGACCCAGTTCAGCTTTGTTAAGGGCAGATCATGCCTACTAAACCTGGTTGACTTATTCAAGACAGTCACCAAGGCCATAGATTAGGGAAAAGAGGTTCACACAGCCTACCTTGATCTTGCCAAGGCGTTCAACACCATTCCTCACTCGGGTATTATAGAAAAACTCACCATTCTGAACATAAACACCTACGTCACAAGATAGGTTGCCAACTGGCTTACAGACAGAACTCACACAGTAAGAATAGCGGGCTCCAGGTCTGACTCTAAACCAGTCACAAGTGGTATCCCGCAAGGCTCGGTTCTGGGACCTCTACTATTCGCCATATATCTTTCAGAAGTGCAAGCAAACACAGGAGGACTATGGCTAACCAAGTTTGCCGATGACTGCAAACTGGAAGCCATAACTGACTCTCCGGCTGACATGGACATCCTTCAAAAAGGCCTTACTGAGACAGACACCTGGTGTCAAAGTCATGGCCTCAAGCTAAATGCCAAAAAAATGTATAGTCATCCCATTTGGGAAAAACAAAACACCCACGAATTATCACATAGGTGGCAGCCCTCTTAATACAGAAGAGGTAATAAGAGATCTGGGGACCCAGATAGTTAGTAATCTCTCCTTTGACAATCATATTGTCAAAGTAGTTAGGAAATCCTTCTATGCGGCCCATCTAATTACTAAGGGGTTCGCATTTAGAAATAAAGAGGTTATAGTGCCCCTCTACTCGTCACTCATCAGACCCATCATAGAGTACAATGCCCCATTTGGGATGTACCTCAAAAGACACTTCCAACAGCTGGAAAGACCGCAAACGCACCTCACCAAGAGGATTACTGGCCTCAAACATATGTCCTATGCAGCCCGACTGAAAAAACTCCAGCTGTACTCAGTGGCATATCGCTTACTCATAGGTGATCTCTGCCTGACTTACAAAGCCATGTCCAACTCAGAATTGATGGACATGCTCCACCTAAAGAAATCCAAGTCACTGTGAGCCACGTGCTCTAGTGGGCTAAACCTCACCACAACAATAAATAGAACATGCTGGAGGGATAGAGTCCTATTACACAGACACCCAGTGCTTTGGAACAAAATTCCTAACTACATTAGTCAGAGCCCCTCACTAACACTCTTCAAGAGAAGCCTTGACGAGTGGATGGGTAACAGAAAATACACCCCTGGGATCACTTCATTGGCTCTGCTTGACAGAGGCTCAGTTAATTAATCAATGGGACGGCAAAAGCCGACACACTCTGGCTAAGCTTAAAAATGCCCTTGGGCAGATAGCCTAGTACCTACCTATGAACCTATGAAACTATCCCCCCCCCACTGCTATCAATGGCTACACAGAAATTCTAACAAGTACTCTGTAGAGACACAGCCACAACTTCAGTTCAGTTAATATTCAGTGAGAAGCACAAATAAATAAATAAATTAAATGCAGTACTATATGAAAAAGAGCAGATAAAAGTGTACTTAAATTCACTTATACATCCAGTTGATTGCAGGTAGACCTTAGCCGGCCAAAGCTCAGATATTTAGCGGAAATAACCCAAGATTTACCACTTATATAAGGCAGGACAGAATATCAATGAGGTGCCCCCCACTGCTATCAATGGCTACACGTAAATTATAACAAGTACTCTGTAGAGACACAACCACAACTTCAGTTCAGTTAATATTCAGTGAGAAACACAAATAAATAAATTAAATGCAGCCTTCTTCTTCTTCTTTTGTCTTTTCCTGGTTAAGGGTCGCCACAGCGGATCACCTGTCTGCTCATGATTGGCAGTGGAATTTTACAGTGTCGAGTTGCCAGCCCGACACCCAACCTTTCCACAGAAGACACACACTCACACCTAAGGCCAATCCACTACAGCATGTTTCTGGGATGTGAAACCAGAGTACCAGGAGAAAACCCATGCGACCACAGGGAGGACATGCAGACTTCTCACAGAAGGCACCCCAGATGAGGATTGACTGGAGAACCTCTTGCTGTGAGGCGACAACGCAAACTGCTGCACCACCATGGCCGCCCAAATAAATTAAATGCAGTAATATATGAAAAAGAGCAGCTAAAAGTGAACTTAAATTCACTTATACATCCAATTGATTGCAGGTAGACCTTAGCCGGCCAAAGCTCAGATATTAAGCAGAAATAACCCAAGATTTACCACTTATATAAGGCAGGACAGAATATCAATGAGGTGAAACTACCCCCCACTGCTATCAATTGTCCTCTCAACAGCCTATAAACATCCTATTTTCTTACAACTTTACTTTACTGTTGCCTCAAACTGACTCCATAAATGTATGTTCACAGTAAAATTTCAGAAAATTTCAGTAATATTATTTGGCACAAAATCTGCAATTTACACACAATGTCAATCCATAACTCATCTTCCATTTGTAAAGGAACAAACGTATATGGGCTAGATGAACCTTAGCCATCAACATGCTACTTACTTGATTAAAATATGGATTACAAGTCATTGTTCTCTGCTTTTGACAAACTACCACTGAGGTCTACTCTGTAGAAAATCGAATAGTTATATTTATTTGCCTGAAAAAAAAAAAAGAGAGAAGAAAAAAACACATTACTGTTTTCCTCATTGTTTATGTTTATGTCTCTACTTTATATTTGCCTTTTTGGTTCATGTTGTGGCTTAAAAGAGATCTAAGACCAGTCGATTTGCTTGGATAACGTACATGAAATAAAACATATAAGTATGTAAATAGTTCTGCCATAGGAACTGGAGATGATAAAAAAGGTGTTATGTTTTACACTTTTATTTAAAAGTAACTGCAGTCATTAATTACAGCAATACTTTTTATCTAAACTCAAATATAAACAAAAAAATCTTACTATCACTTTTTTTTGTAAAAAAATGAAGATTAGAGTGTGTTTGACTTTTCACTTTCAATGTTTCTCAGTTTTTCACTATAGTAGCACCCACAAAATGATGTTATGGTAGATTCTAGGCAATAAATTGCACATTACTGCAAAGCATTATGGGTATGGAAATAATTTACATCCTTAGGTGAGCAACTTCTTACTTACATTGTGATTTCAAAACTACATCATATGTTGATTCTCAGTGCAATGTGTTTCACCTGCAGGAATAGTTGGCAAATTCTCTTTCTATGAAGGAAGAAGTCTCTACTGATGCAGTTATCATGGAACTATTGTAGCACATACATAAGTTTAGGAGGTGAAGCATTGCGGGTCCAGTCTTTTATGATGTCATGGTAGTGATTTTCAACTTTGAGAAGAAATTTAGGAGATGCACCTACTACCAAAATAAAATAGATAAACAACATATTTTTACAACAAAAACTGTACAATCTGATATTGTTTATGGTAAGGTTAGATCCAGTTCCAAACTTTGTTTTTTCTTATACTTGCTTCGGAACATGACCAATACATTTTACAAATAATGATTTTGTATGAAGAGATTTTAGTCTTCCACTTCTTGTATGGGTTAATACGATTTACTTCACATGAGCTGGGCATATACAAGCTGACGTTTGGACTGTACATCACTGAATTCATGATTTCATTTCTCCTTTTATTATTGCTGTCATGTGCAGTTTGTGGATCCAAAGTTGCAAGTTATTTCTGATTGCTTTAGTGAGAGACATAGTATTTTATCTCCGCACACTCTTTGCATTAATGCAATGCCAGAATGTTTTCTGTGACAAGCTTACCTTCTAGCACAACACATTTTCTATTGCTTTTTTAATAGTGGAAAAGTAGCAGGAGAATGCAATGGCTACCATTTATGTATCTCTTTCTCTTCCAGTGACAGTTAACTTATTTTGTTTATTTTAGTTTCTACCCTCTTTTATTCATTTTGACATTCCAACCTTTTTAAAACTCCTAGTATACACTCCCACATAGATTTGTACAGAACAGTGTCTAAGATTGCACCCCAAATCATCCATCTCATTTCTAGCAATGTTGTATATCAACCTCCTGTAATAAAATCCTGCAGAAAATGTAAATACAATCACTACTTGTTGGAGTTACACCAGTATCCTTGTTTTCCTAGCTTCTACCAGCCTTTAAGATGGGATTTATAGGTAAGCTCTACATAACAGTGCAGTGCTAATGTCTGAGGAAATCACTGAACTACATGCTAGAGATATATTAAGAGTTGTAGATGGCAGAGAATACCTCCTTATGTCATCAAAGGACCACATAAGAAAATAGGTGCAGAAGTAATTAGAAGTGCAGTACTATGATAAAATAAGGTAGGAGCAGGAAGTACATATGTTTGACACAAAGGCCATCAGAGCCAATACATTTCAATACTTTATCAATGCTATGCTTTCATGGTTAATGCAAAAGCATATAACTGCTATTAGCAGCCAACCACCACAAAGATGGCAACTGAACTCAGCATGTACAACAAAGTGGTAACCTTGTTCATCAAATAAAAGTGTGTGTGTGTGTGTGTGTGTGTGTGTGTGTGTGTGTGTGTGTGTGTGTGTGTGTGTGTGTGTGTGTGTGTGTGTGTGTTTGTTTGTGGTGGGGTGTATTTTTGTAGTATGTTTTACAAAAGAATTCTAGCTGGTGAAGTTACTGAGGGGTGGCTTTGGATGGAATAGTGGGAGAAGGAAAGGTAGTAAAGGAAGAAAGAAAAACATGGAAGAGAGTCTAAGATAGACGGGACATTTTATACACAAAAGGTAGGGAGAACAGTGGTAAATGATTAATGATTGAGAGTGGTGAACAAAGAACAAGGAAAGGTAATTATGCATAATGGTGGGAACATACGAAGAAGAAATGGAGGACCCTTGCCATGGTTGATTAACTGAATAGGCTACAGGCTAACAAATCCATGCTTTATTCTTCTGGATTACCAAAATTATAGGGTGGTTGCTCTTTTGTATTCTCTTGAACATGATCTGCTGGTCACACGATTCCTCCAGTAATGCCAAAAGGCAAATTTGTTGCCAAAATATGCATGCAGATACATGGATATCTCATTAATGTTCAGCCTTTATATCTCAATCTAGGATATCGGTCATATCTCCTGGAGTTTACCTTTAATAGAGGAAGCTTCACTCCCCACAACTTAGAGGCAGAAATATTGACCACCTGTTATCCACTCCAGGTAATCTTCGGAGAAACTCTTGTCCCATTCCTGTATACCCATAAATATATTACAAGAAAATGATACACCACCAAAAATGCTCCAGCGCATCTCTGTCTCACTCTTCTAAATCCTTATCTGCCATTGTTGAGCTGGTAAGATTGCTGCCACCACAGGTCATCATAAGGATGATGATGGTTCCCAGAACAGTTAATTGTGGGAAAGGTCAGTGCCTGAACTATGTTATAACCATTATTCTCCTTGTTCGTAGGTACATCAT
The DNA here is from genome assembly GCF_019279795.1 of Protopterus annectens. NCBI lineage: Eukaryota > Metazoa > Chordata > Ceratodontiformes > Protopteridae > Protopterus > Protopterus annectens. Next base: position 916,508,745 of record NC_056735.1, read on the forward strand.
AGTATTCCAGCAAAAGTTACTTAAAATCCCTGTGCAGAATGATCACTAAAATTTCACTCGCCCTGGCACACCATGCAGAAAACCTGCTTTTGCCATTCAGAGATGTAGCCATAGCTACATAGTAGGCCCACGTAAGAACCAGTATACATGGAAACATATTTGTAAATCCTATGTTATACAACAAAGTGCTGCATCATGGCAGAATGCATGTAAACATTTCATATAGACATAAAGACAGGTCCAATTTTTTCATGCTAAACATCACATTCAAAGCTGTGCCATTATGTATATATTGTACATAAGCTGTGATTGATAGGTATTGGCAAGGTCTGGCTATAGTAACATAACCACCATGCTAACTACCTACAGTTAGCAAAAAATAAACTGCTACCGCCATCTTGCACAACACCACTTAAAACCATCTGAATAAGATATGGAAGAAACTGAGTACAAGCTCTGAAGACATCTAATATTATGGAGTTAAGAAAGGAGTCATTCTTAGCAAAGTACTTCATGCAGGTCTCCAAACAGTGTCATGGCTGTCACATGGAGTGAGGCACAGAAGCAACATTTTATTGTGAATGTTGCTTTTATAGATAGTAGTACTTTCAATCATTGTGATTAGTTACTGGATTGTGGGGGGGGGGGTTGAGGCCATCTGTTATACACTTCACGTTGTTTATTGGTCTGTGACTTTCTTATATATCATGCTGAACAAAATACAACCTGGCAGATATAATAGATGTTGAAATCTCTGATCTATTAATGATCCTTTTTTCCTGCGCTATGGGTTCTTGGTTTCATTACTTCCGCCTGCATTTGTCTACTTTTTTTACTCTGAGCAAGTTACTGAACCAAAGAGTACTTGCAAGTCACCCCTGAAAAGAATGATTGTGCCCTGTGGGCGTAACCAGTCGCAAAAGAAGTAAAAAAGAAGATATTTATTCTTTCATTGTTATGAAATGTCAGTCTTTTCTATTTTGCTTTAAAGTAACTTTTAATTCAGCTCAAGTATACTTCTCATGAATTATGTGTAAAACTTTCAGCCATCAATCATCACAATAATAGACAGGTTATATGATATTTTTAATGATCAGCAAGGTGGATTTTTATTCTCTGACAATTTATTTACTGGGTAAGTACATCAGGCTTCACTACTGACAGCTCATTAGTGGTATATGGCCTCTTTTAAAATGTGATTTAATGAAACACAGCTCAGTTTTGATGATAGCCAGCCAGATGGGCAGTATTTTACAAGTGTAAACTATAGACATGCATCAGATTACCTAACGCATTTTTTCTCAGGTTTTAATCTGAAGTATGTTAATTATAAATGTATTAGCTATGCTAAAATTAATTTAAACATAATACGTAACTGAGAATGAAATGATGCAAGAATCGTACAAGAATCATACACATTAACTGCATTGTAAATTAATTAATTGCAGAGCAGTGATTCTTTATAAATTATAAAATTGTGCTGTGACAGTAAGACAGAATACTTTGCATGCAATTTTACTGCGGCTATAATGCAGATGAATGTTACAACATTTTCCTCTGAAATATCCAAATAAGGATGCTAGCAGATTGCAGTATATGTTCTGTTCTGTCATTCAATGAATTTCATGTCTCTGCCACCGACAAAAGAAATGAGATGCTGTTGTTGTTCTTATCTTGTCATTTATGTTAAGCATTATTGTCACTAATGTGGGTGACTTGTGGCTATTTCTTATTTAGTAATGTGTAGAAAGTGCAGCGGAGCAAGCAAAAGGCAGTGTCTTTTGAAAGTCAGAAAAATGCAGTCTCACCTTCTGGCCTGCTCTTTCACAGCAGATTGTTAGCTTAGCATACTGATGAGAGATTGATGGCAAATGATATCGGACTCTTAAGGAATTAAGAGTTAAGTGAGATAAATAATTTTATTGACAGATTTACAAGTGAAAAGGCAAGATAAAACCAATGATAGACTGATCCTTGTTCATGCTGCTGATGAGGACTTTGTTTACAGGGTGTCACAGGGAGAAAGGAAAAATAGTGACCTGTAGGTCTGGGTTTCATTGGTTTACAGTTATCAAGACTGCCGAGGTAAGGACGCTGCACTGTTTAATAAAGCTGGATACAATAGCTCTTAAATGTGTAAAGTGACTATTCTAGGAATTATACAGAGATACTGAACCAACTAAATTATTTCAGCTGTTGGAGGCATACTGTGGCAGCAGGAGTCAGTGGATTGTACGCAAAGCAGCAATAATGGATACCTTCTTTAAAAAATGTGCTGGCAAGCATTTAAGTCAATTATTTGAAGTATAAGCAAACACTGGAGAAGGGGGTTGAGTGGGTAATGATAGGGCCCCATGCTTCCCTCAGCCTTTAAGTGGAAAAATCTTGTAAATGTATAAAGAGATTTATCCCCCCCACCCCCTTAAAAAAAAAAATTTCAAAACATATATATGTTTCAGGTGTCATTGGTATACTTCTTTAGAATATTATTGTAAATGGCAGTGGAAAGATGAAAAAAGGAAATATTTAAAGAAAAGGATGAAAACATATAGGTAAAAATATATGTTGGTGTGAAACAACACACGTAGATATTATAAGGGAGGTAAAAGGTAGACAGGTTAACTATATAAACTGTTCCAGACGTTTAGTAGCCTTTGTAAAAGCTGAGATTCTGACATATCTCAAACAAACTTTTTCATATGTGCTTGAAATGCTGCTGCAGGGGTGAAGGGATTTGTTGTAATT